>NC_051197.1:34295960-34550960 GCF_015220075.1 Falco rusticolus
CATTTCTCCTAACTTCTCAGCGGAATCAAGATAAGTGTGTAATAGAAGAGATGCATGTTTGACGCTCATCTGGCTTCTGCTAGGAAATAAAAAGCTTCTGGCCTCAAACACAGTAAAGTCTCCAGACTGGTACAGTGAAAAATGATGGAGACTGGAAGGCACACACTCTTCAGTTCCTCATCACATTAAACCAGGAGAACTGTGTGTAATTAGTTTCATTAATACAACCTGATTTTGTACAAAACAGATTATAAGAGTGCTAGAAACAAGAAAATAGCTGACTTTGAATGAGCATTTATTTTTCAGTACAACTCAAAGCCATAAGTGTCTTCTAAACTGCCCACGTACCTTTGGACAGAATAAGATTTAGAACATTTTCTTTGAAATGTTTCAGACTGGGATAAAACATTTCATATTTTCCTTGCAAAGAATGAGACCGCGCTCTTAGAAATTAAAGAAAAAAAGTATTAAAGAAGGAGCCTTACTGGTTTGTATCTTAGTGCATCCCTGTAGGATCCAAACAGTGCTGCCTGTGCCCGAAGAAAGGCCTTGGCTACTCCATCACCCGTAGCTGTAGACTGTTTTTTCAGTTTATTTTTCAAGGCCGAGACCTGCATGACAGAAAGGAACAGTTAAATTAACACCTCAGAAATTGGTAGAGTGAGGTATGAACCCAATCAGCAGGCAAACCATGGTGTCTACAGGTCAGCCAAAAATTCATCCTCCTCCTTGATAGCTTATCTTTTTAACTGCAAAGGGCACCTGCTGGTCTGTTAATTGAAATGAAAGCAGGGGATGATGGTAGAGTGCTAATGTAAATTGGTTTATGCTCTCTTTTTTTTCCCAAGGCCTCTTGACATAAATAAGCTTAATTATTTTACAGCAAAATGCATGTGAGCCACTTTTCTGCAGATTTTTTTTTCAATCATAACATGTACCTACTTGTTTTGAATTAAGACAGTTAGATATCTTTTTATTTATGCTACGAAGGTTGATTTTTAAGGATTCTTAATGGTCACTTACTATTCAGTTTTAGGGATTTTTAAGTCAAATTACTATCTTACATCATTTCTCATGCACCATGGGAATACCTGCTACCACTGTCAAACAGCTGAGAAAAGTCCATGTAAATTCAGTGCTACATTGCCTTTAGAACTGTCCTTGAAAATACAACATGTGAAAGGGAAAAAATAAGAATACTTAGGAGGCATCTGTAATTAAAAAAAAACCAAACAAACAACAAAAAAACCCAAAACCCACACCATTCATGTTTTAGTGCTCAACCATTTTTTTAAGGAGTTTTGTCTTTTTTTTATGTGGAAATGGCAATCAGTGTTTATATAGAACCTGGAAAGCGAGAACTCTTAATTGTGATGATCCTTACTTGGAGATACTTTGGAGAAAAAAATCATATAATTCTGGAATTATTACAGTATTCTTTAAAGATGTGTGGAATTACACCCTATTATAGTCTATAATCTCCTAATTCTCATCTTGACAGTCATCTGGAGAAGTCAGTCAACTGCAATCACACAGAATACATGTTTCTGCATCCCTTTGTATTGCAAACCACCCAATAAAGCAATATTTAAATCACTAAATACTATACAAAGTAACATTCAGAGTTACTCTTTAAACAGAACATTATAAACACAACCCATCACCAAAACAGCTTTCATTCATTTTTGAAATATATGCAAGAATTAATATCTTTTTCTTTATGCAAGCAGTCCTGACTGCTCTGGTAGATGATGATTGTAATTGAAGTGTCACCCTAATTAACAACTAAACTTTGAATAATGCTAATGAGAACTGAACATGGCATCAGAGAAAAGACCAGCTCTACAGGTGATAAACCTTCACAGTAGTGACATTTTCCAGTGTAAAGTCACAGTTACTGTGATCTGATCAAAGAGAGAGACCCCCATTGGGTCCAATTATAACTATAGTTTTGGAAAAAAAAATTATTGAGTTATGATGTTCATAATCTATGCAGAAAGGCCTTTACAGTATAGGTCTTTTCCCCATAGCTGTGATCTTTTCAATTTATATTCAAGCTCCATAGATCTAGATAAAAGTTTAGCGCCTGATTCGTTTAGCCCATGGAAAGCATACACCAAGGCTCATTTATGTTTCTTCCTTATACCTCAAAAGAAAAGAAAAAAAAAGTACAAGTCTGAGCACAAAAATCAGTTAAGCAGTTCAAGGTTGAAAAAATAAATGAATCTCTTGGTTTTGGGTTTTTTTGTTTTGAGGCTTTTTGGTTTTTTGTTTTGTTGAGGGGGGAGGATTGCATTGGGTTTTGGGTTTTTTTGACTGCTCAGAAGGACTTGGTGCACAGCAGGACTGTGATTGCTTAGATCCATGAATCCAAAACCAAGGAACTGTGAGACCTCTTTGGGTAACATGATTAATAGATCTTAAAATTTCAAAGAAAATATACAGTTTTGGCATCAAGCCAAAAAAAAAAAAAAAAAAAAAAAAAGCAGCACGTTTATCAAAATCTTTTCCTTATGTGTGCTTTTATCCATCCACCCATGTATGATAAAAATGCCAAACCTTCTCTCCACTTCTTTCCATGTCTTAAGCAGAAATTGCCTTTTACAAAGTTTAAAAATAAAGAACTGCAAACAAACAAACCACAGGGTTCAGAATGTTGTTAACATTTATTTCTGGAAGACTCGAGTGATCCATTTCAGAAATGGTATGATTAATTTATATTAGAAGCAAACTGTTTTATCTTTTCCTAGCAACAGCTTCTCATAGGAAGGTGACTTCATTGGATTGCTAAACATTACCAGTGAAGAGCAATCAGAGCTTTAAGAAGGTTTAAATCAACAGAATTGTTTTTCAGGGATTTAGAAAGTCATGACAGTGATATGTAATTTTGCTTTCATAGGTAATCAAGTATCTAAAATGTAGAAACATATTGTGTTGGTCATTAAAGCTAAGTGTCACTTTTTTAAAACAGTCAGCCTATGTCCTTTCTAAGATTCCTAAAATAAAACTATCTGATCCGAAAAAAAGCATGACTAATATAGCTTCAATGTCTGTGTAGGCAGAAAAATAGAACTGCATATCACGTTAAAAAATAAATTTATAATATCATGTAACTATTAATCAAAGCCTTTGCTCCTCAAAATCTTAAGCACACATATAAATTTGAGCACATATAGAAGTATTCAAAATATTTGTTGCCTGAGAAATGCAGAACGGTGCACTGGGGTTCCCAATGACAATCAGATCTCTGAAAAATAAAAATATGCAGGTATTTCTCTGCTATCAGTGACAGTTGTTATACTTTCAACCATTTTTTCGTGCTCCCCATCAGATGTTGTCACTATAAAAGCAAGCCCACTGTCAACAGCAAGAAAGTGAAAGAATATAGCAGAGAAGAGACATAAAACAAAAACCTCACAACAAAATGGAATCTGATATGAATTAAATCAATACTGTTATTGAACAGGCTTACACATATTATCTACACACAGAGGATTTGGGCATCTCAGATAGCCCTCCAGCATTTAATCACAAATACTCATTTAGACAAAGACAACTACTTAAATGCAAATGTTTTCAAAACTAGTTGTAGTTTTCAACCTCACATTCTAGCTTCTAAAACTATATCAAGGTTCAACAGAATCTCAACTCTAAGGATTTATTCAAAATAAATAGCTGCCTCATAACACTGCAAACACTGTGGACTGCTCTGAGTTTCTAAAAATACATTAGTAATATTTTTGGTTATTTTCTGATGGGAAAACATAGTAAATTATGATAGTTAAATTTTACAAAAAATCTTTTTAGTTGCACTGTTACATGTTGACCATAACTGCTTTATACTATTAACCATTGTATTTTCAGAAATACTTTGCACACTCAGTAATTGCTTTATAAAGTAATTTTAATTTTCTACATGAATGACAGCCTACTTTTCAAATATTACTTTTAGAACAGTAATGTTCATACGCTCAAGTTTACAGTGCTAAAATCCTGTGACTTTAGGAATCTAAAACTAAAACTTTAAAAACCCATTTAGATTCCGCATTGCATCATAGTGCGTAGGCACGACATGCTACCAAAGCCACGCATCTTTCAACAGCTCTGTAGATTTTATAGTTAACAGTATTTAACAACCACAGAAAATGCTCAAAACTCATAAAGCCTCTTGTTTTCTGAAGATCATATTTATAAAAGTTCTGGTCTAGTCTATGGAGAAGTCAGTAAGACTGGGTTGCTGAAAGTGATGCCCTCAGTTCTCCAAGCTTTTTCTGAAAGCATTCAGATTTGAGCAGAGGAGTAGCCTTTTTGTCAGTTAACTGCAAATGGGTATGGTAGGATCAAGCCCAAAGTTTACAAATTTGTGCCTATGGTCTCCGCTAATTTATATACGCCACAAATATTCTTTTTCTAACATTTTACATTATTAAAGTGGTGATTGAGTATTATTGTATTAGGACATTTACTTCCACAGAAGTAGCTACTTATTTTCCCTTTCTTTTTTTTTTTTTAATTAAAAAATAATAGACAAATTCACAGTGAAATGATGAAATTTAAAAACAAGTGTTCTTGTCAGAAGACAGGAAAAAGAGGGATTTTCCCCCCTCTAAGAAAACAAAGGATTCCTGAAAGTCTTGCACTGATTTATTTTTCCAATTTTGAATACCTTAGGAGTAGCGGAACTGCTACTGGCATGGTAGTATTTCTAACAGTCAATAAATCTAAAATATTATGTGTGAATATTGGAATGAAGCCATTAAGAAGATTACAGCATGCAACGCAGCAGAGGGTCCACATGAAAAAAGGACTGGTAATTCAGGACAACTGTGACCACTGACCTTTGCACAGTCAAGACCACTGGTCAGTCTGACAGAATAATAGAGTTCACATGCATAGAAAGTCATCTAGCCTGTAACTATAATTTAAATGCTTAAGTGAATGAGTTTAAAATGCCTTTAAATCTCAGTTAATTTATTATACAGTTTATTAGACAATGCCATATAATAATGTTTTTTCAAGCTTAAATTTATCATTAAAAAATTCACAATCAGAGCATTTTAATAGGCATACTACTTATACATGAGTAAACTATTAAATACCTGTGCTGTGAGGACATCATCAGGCTTATTGATCAAGAAAATAATTACTCAATTTCCTTTTGGACACAAGAAACAGTTTTAGAAAACGCTTTGAAAATACTGCATTTATTTTGTTAGGCTGTTAACCAACCTGGAATCAATTTCTGAAAGGGATAGTAAGACTAGAGCTTCTTCAGTATTTTCATTTCTTCATCCTATTTTAACACCTTTCAGAGGTAGTCATTATATTTTTTTCATCAGAAATTTTAATACCTTTGTATGTATGCTTATGAGGTTTATTTATGTACGTTAAAATGCTTCACATATGTATCTTTGACATTTGATAATGTTTTAAGTCAACTTACCATTTTGACTCTACACTCCTACATCTTATACTTTTTAACCAAGATGTTAGCAGTTGCACTGCCCCTTATGAACGCAAAAGAACAAACATTTTGTCATTTCATGAAGCAAACATGGATGTTTGTTTCCAGGTTTTCCAACTACAACTGTGTATGTTTTCCATTAAATTGTGTTAATTAAAAGGTGTTTTACAGATTGAAGTAGAGAAAGAAATGGGAATATACAAATAAAGTTTCATTATAAAATCCTCAAATTCTGCAAGTGTATATTGCATAGAACACAGTCTGTTGGGGGGTTTGTTCTGTATTAGATACAGAACGAAACATTTTAAGTCTACCACATAGTCTGTACACTTGGATAACCTTCATTGACATTAATAATAGTAACACGCATATATCCTGGGGGAGAATATACTTCTGAAAGTATGAAGATCTGTATCCCTATTTTCTTCACGTTAGCCTACTCATTTAGAGATCATTTTGATATGCATCTGTAAAAATATAGAAGTCCCTCTCATTGCACAAATACCCATTTTTACTGTTCAAAGGACCTCCAGCTACAACTCCAGTATCTTATGGAAGATGACACCTAATTCTCAATTCTACATCTAGCTATTATTTGACAAGAGGTATATATCTCCACGACATTATAACCTCAACCTTATTCACTGAATGCAAGGTCAGTTAAAATTACTGACACACCAGAAAAATACTCAGTTTTTATTACCTTGTTATACACTTGAACAACACAGTCAAAATTATTGTATATAACTGCATATATGTGTGTATATACATTTTCATACACCAACATAAAATCACAAAATGTCAGAATAGTTGTTATATAGTCTTTTGCATTTCTGAACTATAGTTAATACTGAGTCAAAAGAAACACTGAGCAGATGATTTATAAGAAGTGTAGATTTTAGCATCATTAAAATCAAAGGGAATCAACATTAATATAATCATCAAGAGTTTGACTTCTATTGTACCAAATACATACAAACTACCAACAAAACCAAAAGACGTAGCATGTCACTACAGTGCCTTACTTTAAGACAATTTGTTATCATGATTTATCATTTCAGAAAATGTAACTTTATTTCACATTTTGATGTAAAACTCTTTGTTCTGGCAACCATTTGTGATAGCTTGAGCTTCTATCACTAAACAACCAGAACAGTGGTTTCACAATTATATTCTTTTAGAGCTCTATTGGGAAGAACAAGGTAAATGAATTTTGTGACTATTTAAAATGATATAGAGTATGTTCCCCTATAGGCAATAAGAAGGAAAAAAAAAAGGGGGGGGGGGGGAGGGGAGGAGGGGTGGGACACCCTTTGCAAGATCAAAGTCCAGAAAGAACTGGCACTTAATTTATCATCCTTTACAGACAAAAGACAGTTTTCGTCATTTCAAAAGGATCAGACGTCTTTTATGACAAACTGGGTTTGCAGTTTAATTTACAAATAGAATTCTAAGTAAGCAGTCTTTGCTCTGCCAAAGCAAATGACAAACAGTATAGGTTTTCATTCACGCAGCCCTCAGCAGGATAGAAGAGATTAAAATAAAACTGAAATAATTTAGAGAAAACAAATAAATGTTTCAGAAAGTTGAAGAAGATCAAAGCCTGAATTTTCTGACCCCAACTGTACAAGCATTTCTTATTATATTGACCAGTGCCATCAGATCATTAATTAAAAGGAAAGCGCTGGCAGGTGGCAGGGAAGCAGAAGCCGGTAATTGGCCCCCTTCTTCTTTTTGCCTTCAAAAACTCTCTCGTTCTTTTGCAAGACATGCCACTAGGCAGACAGAAATGCCTACTTTGTAATATAATGATTAAGATGAGATGAAGAGACTCTTGCGTTTAGAGCGGCTATGCCTAATGAATGCAGCTAGCTTTATAATTATGATCCTACTTTTACAATAAGAGATATGATGTTCCATTCAACATCTCCTCAACTGTCAAAAAGGTAAAAATCTCAAATATAGGGGTCTACACTTGGTGCTCTTCACCCCCTTATTCCTTTTATAACAGTTAGCAAAACCAGGCAAAATAACTACTAGTAATTCACGCATTTATATAAGAAAGAAAGAACGAAATATCTGTAAGACTTACCACTTCACCAGGTAGGTTGTTCAGGTCATTAAAAGGGGTTTCTAGAGTGTTTGTGTCAACATTCAGCAAAACCACATCCTCCAGTGATCTATTTTTTACTCTCTTAAGAGGGGAAAAAAATTAGTGGAAAAGCATTTTACTATAGTATCCTCCTGAAGCACATTTATATTATAATGTGCTAGATTACAAAAGATGATATTACAAAAGACAGTAATGGCAAGGCAACATTTTGAGCTTTAGATGTAGGATTTGTAAATTAGATGCCAGATTCAGACTGGCTTTTAAAAACACTTCCTCTTCATCAAACAGTAAGCTTATATTAGTAATCTCTGAAATACAAGCATATATATTCAAGAAATGAACTCTTGAAAAGTAAGATTCACACAAAACTTAATTAAATATATTGGAATTATGCATATCTTATAACAACATTTCATTCCCTCACATTTGTGAAAATCAGATAGCATGTTAATCATATAATCAGATGAAAACCAGAGAAAACTAAGAAAGTATTTGCAGATTTATGTAAGTCCCAGGCATGTGATGTCTACTAGCATTATAGCAGAATGGATGAAACAATCTTTCATCAATGGACTTGACCAGTAGCTAAGAATTAAACAACTTGTTCCTTTCAGGAAAAAATGATCGAACCCTTTTTCTCTATGTTCCTACAATAATACTTAATAGGACAGTCGAGGAAATAATTCCAGAAGGAATTGAGTGACTTCTTTTGCAAAGCAAGCCTTTCTGTTCAATGATTTTCTGATAGAATAAGGAAAAAGATCCTAGTCGAGATATTACAATCAATGTATGCAGGTTATATGAACCTGATTTGAGATAACAGAAGGCTATGCCTGGCATTAAGAAGTATACATGACAGGAGGCTTCAGAAACTAAGTGCTAGTGGCTCAGACGGGGGGAGAACCTACCTCATCAGTTTAACAAATGTGAACTGATCCCTAGAAACTGCTTCAGCAGAAGTGTAAAATCAAATAAAGTTCCCAAATCAATTATCTACTCTGCATGATAATCAGACTACACACATAGGCTTAGTGGTGTCATCAAACAGTCACAGAGAGAGGCAAAGCTACTTATGACCCAGCTATTACTTACCACTCAGGAGAGTTCTATTGTTTTGTTGTATGTCCAAATCTGGAATGGCTACCTCTTGGTTTTTTTGGCAAAAAACCAGTCATTTCTAAATTAGTAGTGCTGAACGTTATGGCATGAATGTTAGACTCAGATTTCCAGAGGGACAGGAACATAAATTATCTGGCAGACTGGAATGATGTTGAATTCTGATTGATGGTGACTCCAAAATAAATTTTAACTGTTCTTATTATTGGGAAAAATCTGTTGCTGAACCACTAAAAAAGGTAGGAAAAAAAACTATCATTGTGCTATTAAATAGACACAGAAACAAATCATGATGTAGAACCCACATCTCTCCATAAAACACTTCAAAAGTAAGATTTCAGAGAGTGACATTTTTTCACTTTGTAAAGTATCTGAAGCTTAAATTTTGTAATTCTGTATGCTAAAAACCAGGGATCATTTCTGAAGCATTTCCATTAAAGTTACCATTTATGGCGCGCACACACACACCCCTCATGCTTATCAGTACACAGAAGTGTTTAGTAAACTTACCTCTATTAAGCTTAAGTGGACACCAATTAGATAAGGCATCGGTGCACTGAATTAAAAAAAGTGGAAGAGATCAAGTTTTAAATACCAACTACCACAACATTTGTGGAACAAAAAAAATACCTAAATGCATACAGTTAACTAGTTAACATTTTCTGTTGAAGCCTGTATTAAATGAACACAGTTGCCACTGAAATTTTTACTACACAGGGATACTTTTTTTTTATTTTAACTCTGCAGTAATGACGACCACAAAATAAAGGACACTGTTCCTAAATAAAGTATGAGCAGGAAGGCATGCCCAGCTCGCTAAGCGGCGTGCCATACCTACTTTCACTAACCAACCATACTGTATGGCAGAGCTAACAGTGCCTGTTTCAAAAGTGTTCTGTCTAGAACTACAGTGGGTTTAAAACGCCTTTCTGGAGAATATGGTACCAGTTAACATCACCACACAGCTACGCAAATATCACTAACGCCAGTTTTGGTTCTGCATTTGCTTTCGAAACCCTTCCTTGGGGGGTGTTTGGAAGCTGCATAATACCCTATTTAACTCAAGATATTAAACTACTCATTTCTAATTCGAATAAGACAAGGAACTATATTGTCAAAATAAAACAAATATCCACACAAAGCCTCTGGAGTGAGACCTCCTGCCGTACAAAAGCAAGAAACTGAATTTGTCAAGCTAATTTATCACAGTTCCCTATGATCTTCTGTTTCTTCCTCTAGTGAATGTATCTGGCAACATCTAACCAAGAATATACTCAGTATCCAGCGCTGAAGGGAAAAAACATTCAACAATCGTCATCACACTTCTGGGTACTGTGAGACTACTAAAACTACTCACTCCAGAGAAGCCAGCAATAGATAGGCTAGTTTAAGCAACTTGGTGGGAAATGAAATACTAGAGCGAAAAAAAAAACCCAGAAATAAAAAATAAACTATGAAAAATAAATGGAAGGTAAGATCACCTACACAAAACTACACAGATAGCTGACATACAGTAATTTCTCCCATTGCATTAATTCAATCACAGCTCTGAGCCACGAGCACCCACTGACTGGCGACTGCCTCACTGAGGCCCGAGGAGGGGCTCCCTGCGTCACTTCACATGGCCCCATCAAACTGGTCCCAGCTCTGGGAGCAAAAGTAGCAATTCTCACCTGCCTGCAGCTGCAGCCAGTTTTAGAAAAATCTGTTCACAGTATGGATTAGCCAATTGCTTTCATGAACAATGTCCCACAGGAGAGGAACAATTAAGAAAAAATAATAATAATTAAAAAAAAAAGCCCTCAAACAAACAAAAGAAAAACCAACAAAAAACCACCAACCAACCACCACCAAAAAAGACGAACAAAACCCAGACTGACTGAGGCCAAAACAAGCTTTCATCATGTTTATACTATGGAAATAAAGGTTTGGCGATACTGCAAACTGTCACGAAGGTTTCTAGGCAATAGGGCTTCCAAAAAGGGAAACGGAGACCCCTGTGATCCCCATGTCTTCAACCAATACCAAAAAATTTTAGTACCTCCTGATGCCTTCATTCAGGCTAAGGCCTTCTGCCTTTGTGGACTAAACACAAATCCCATAGAATCACAAATGGGTGTCGCTCCAGAGCAGACACACCTTTATATTCAGAGCGGAATAAGGCAGCTTTAAAACACTCTAATTTTAAGAACGTTTGATGCTACATAACACATTTAACTAAGCCAATGAGCATGACTGTGACCGACACGTAACCGAGGATTCTTCTGCTGAGTATGCAGCAGAACAGATCCTCAGGTTCATCACATCTGAGTATCTCAGCACTACAAATAACGCAAACTGGAGAAACTAGAGTGGAAACAAGTGCTGTATCATGAATGCATTTTATGCACACTTGTTTCCTTTTACACCGACACTGTTCTAGCAGCTTCACCAGGCTTGCATTGATTTAAAATAGCTGATGATTTGCTCCATTAATAAATCTATCATTAAAAAGGGTAGCGTGTAGCTCTTTTCTACAGAACAAGCAACAGCTACATCATTTCAATTTTGAGAAGTTAACAGAATAAAGGTACAAAGTTAATTAGATAAATATATCTTGGAAATGCATGAAATAAAAATTGTAGGTGTGGAAAGTCAATTTGATCATTTTCAGCAAAGAATGACTTTTATTATTACTAGATTCTGAGGCCTTAACAGCAGAGGTTTGTAATATGTACATGAAATTGCTTACTGTGATACTACTGGGAGCTGCTATATAGTTTCTTTCTTGCTTATATATGTTATTACCACAAATGTTCTTAATCTACAGCACCATTGCCTAAAATAATTACTGTGTTATGCAAAACATGCAAGTTAATTAGAAAATAATTTTCCCATTCTCAAAAAACCAGGCATGCATTTATCCCAATTCTGAAGAGACCAAATCTCATAAAAAGACATGTTGCAATTGTAACTTGAATTTTCTATTTGCATTATATTCTTAACAGAGCATCAGTAGAACAGATGCTTTATCATCCACAGACAAAACTGTCATACATTTTTATATCAGTGCCTTAGTTTGCCAAGAAATTACACAGAAATCTGATGAAGTTAGCCTTCTCCTTTACGAAAGTTAATTTTATTCAACTAGAATCACTATCTCAATGCGTAAACTTGATTTTTCAAAAAGCTTTCTTGAATGCTAGCCACCTATAAGGCTGAGTGCAACAGTATCTTTTTGGCTTACTTAAATGTAGAAAACAATTCTTAAAAAATTTCAAAACCCCCAAGTTTTTTAGTAACTCCGCTGGGTCTTCTTCCTCTACAGCTAGAACGAAAATCACTTTCACTGCCTAATATTTTGCTATCTTTTAGGAAAAGAAACATATTATCTCTTCTCTTTTTGGATGGTTGTTTGAATTCTCACATTGGAGTTCTCATAACAGAATTCAAGGCTGAGATAAGCTACGTGGGGGAAAAAAACATCCTGAAGTAAATAAATCCACAGTATGGTCACACACCGCACCTTGCATGTACTCGTAACCTGGCCAGTCCCCATGGCTCTGCAGTCCACACTGATGCTCAGCACCCGTGGGTTTGGCTACTTTAAGAACATCTGTTACCTTATGCCTAAAACCAGCCTGTATATGAGGTTGCCTGACAGAACCTAGGAGGTTTTTCAAACTAAGGCAAGTGGAAGAACTTAAAATAATTTTTTAATATAGATCTAACTGTTTCACTCAAAGATACATCCTTCTTTTTTCATGCTCACAAAATGTACCAGCTAGGCAGTTTATGTAATTTATCAAATACTAACCCCCACAGAATTATATCATTTATCTTCATGAAGATTTGAAGATATATATAGTCCAACTCATAAAAAAATAATTGTGGATTTCTCTCAAAATATCTTGGATTATAACATGCAAAAAAAAGTTGCAGGATGAGAGCCTATATTTAAGCCAGTAGATTGAAATGTATTTTATCTTTGTTTAAAAACAGCCTTATTCCCAGACAAAGTTATCACACTCATAATCCCCTACTACACATATTTGAGTACCATTTCAGAACACCACTAAGAAAATGAGAGGTCATGGGAGACATCCCAAAGAAGTCCAAGTAAAGCAATGACAAGGTAGTTTCTAGGTATGAAAAAAGGTGGTTTTTATAGAAAGAACTTTGCTCCACCAAAATGCAATCAAAATTAAAAAAAAAAGAAAGAAAATATAAAAAAGAACTAGAAGATTATTTTAACAATTTTAAATTGACATGATCCTCTTGGACTGCAAACTAAGTCTGTCCTAGCATAAACTTTGACCTTACGAATTCATCAAGGTTTTCTAGGTTGATATATTATATACCTGAGAGGAAAACATGTATTTACTGTTAATATGAAAAGCGTAAGGAACGCTCAGTATTCTATGTGCTTTTGTTACACTATTCCAAGCTGTCTCACAAAAGAACCATTCCAACTGGACACGATCAAACAGAGAAATGTAAATGCATGAAAATCTGACTTAAAAGGTCTGAATTATAGTTACTGTAGTAAATTCATCAATTGTGCATTTCCTTTCATGAACATTATGTTTCCATTCAAACATCTCTAAAAAAGGGAAACTTTTTTTCCCCCACTCTATTGTACTACTGTGAAGAAGAAAAAGGGAAATAAATGAGTTTTACAAGTTTAAGAAACTCCATGCTTCTTTTTAATGAGTAAAAAAATTTCTCAGGTCATGCCATAATGACCTAGAATCTCAACCATTATCATTATCACAGGAAGCTGTGTACAGCATCTAGCATTATTATTTCTGGAAACACTATCTGTGCTTAGGAGAGGAAATAAAAAAAACTTCTAGTATTCAGGATGCACTCTGCAGGGTACAGCTTGAATAAAAGTGTTGATCTACCTTCTGAGAACAGCATTTATGGATGATAGAAATTACAAAGGAGAATGAAATTACAAAGCTTCTGGCTAAGCTCAAGTAATACAAAAACTAAACAAATACATCCAAGCTCTACCCCCATCTTGGTGCATTTTATCAAAGCTAGGAGGAAAAACAATTAGGACAGAGTTTCATCAAAAGAAAACTATCATTAAAGATGAAAGGCTTAGCTATAGTTGAAAGTAAAGGGAGGAGTGGGAGAAGAACATTTGATTTCTTTTTAAAAACAATAAATAATACACATGTGAAGTACAGGAACTACCACAGAAAAAGATACACCATGGACAAATATTGTAAACTTGAGGAAAAATTATCAAAAAGACTTAAGGAAACATAATGAGAATTTCTTTGAAAACAAGTTCAATAGACTGGGTGGAGCTCAGTAGAACATCAATATTTATACGTTCCACGGAAAAAAAAACCAAAACATAAAGCTCATCAAACATGCAAGTATAATATACTTCTGTGAAGAAAAACATTGGTAGGCATCTGACTTGGACTTATTTTTTGTATATAATAATTCCTGATCTGTAAAATGGCTTTAAATGGCTTTCATTTTTCCACCACAGATCTATTGGGTCTAGTTAAAGTGAAAGTCTACAGGGATGGACACTCCTGTTTTAGGTGCTTTAATGGAAACGCTCATTTTTATATCTCTGGCACTACTACAAGTAAGAGAAAGTAGGTATCTTCTTAGCCTGAAATCTTGAAACACAAGCATGTAGAAACATCATCCCTTGAAGGGCCAGAAGTGACTCAAAAAATGACTCTTTTCTTGTTCAACTTAAAAATCTGCTGAAACCACGAAGTCTGTCATGTGAACAGAAACACATCGGAGAAGCGGAATTCTTGTAACAAAATTTTTGGAAGTACAAAATGGAGATTTTAAGCTTTTTCGCGAAGGTGCTGGACAGGATCCTGAAGCTGACTGAGTCTAAAATACAAATATTACATGATCGTACAGACCTAAGGGAAACACTGATGCCTACTAACATCTGATTCTGGAAAAACCGATCAGTTCTTCTCTGAATGCTTATATCAGTATCATTTGCCTCAAGTTAAAATAAATACCAAAAAAAAAGAAAACCACAACACAGTCTCATTTAAACTATTGAATGCATTTTCTAACAATAAAGCAAGAACAGTTATTATAAACAGGATTCTAAATGGTGCATCGATATTAATCAGCAGTGTAAATCAAGGTACCAATTCAAACATCATGTAAAGGCATGCTGGAATATCTCTATTCATCACTTCAGCACTGGCTTAAGTGCCTTCATAAACCAGATCATATATATACATATATATATATATAGTCACTAAGTAATTAAGTGTTTTCATCAGTTACTTAGAATTACAAGACAGGTAAGAATCTCAGAAACAGGGATAACAGGTTAGCTGTCTTACCAGCAGTAGTCCAGAAGATGTGGAGGAAGCACTGGGATGTAAATATGTTGCCAATACATTGGGTACAATAATGCAGCTGACGCATGAACACAAGCAGTTAACTAAAAGTAAAAATGCACACACAGAATTGGCAATAAAAAATATGAATAAAAAGAAAATACAAAATCTTAAATTAACCTTTGGACACACAAGAATCTTAACTTCCCCAAAACACATATTATAGCATTTTTTAATTACATTTAATTGCTTAAATGCATCTATGAAGAACTCTGATATACATACACAACATTTGCAAGAAGTCAGGCTAACAAGCCAACTAAAAGTTAGCCCTGCTCAGATATTTCCTTGAAAAAAAGAAAATAAACATGCACTGCTTGTTTATCATGGTCAAACGCAAGTACTACCATGAACAAATGGAACTTGAGTGCACCCCAGCTGCACTGAGCTTCGCTGAGCAGGAAAGACTCAGGGGAGGTTTTTTGGTTCACATTTCTGCTATTTGCAACAACTGGAATTTATCTGAACCTGCGTGAACCCACAGAAGAGCACTAAACTCAGATGCAGGATTAACTCCTGTTTGTGTCACTATCTTGGTTCCAAACGACCTTTAAAAAAAAAAGTCTGAAGTGACTATTCCCTGTGACAGCAAAGCAACTATTACAATTTTCCAAAAGTCCCTCCCCAAAGCAGAGCCTGGCAAATCTGGCACTAGCATCCTCAAAAAATAAACGACTCCTTGACCAAGAAAGGAGACATTAACAACCTGCTGACCATTCAAAATGGACACCCCTGTTTTTCTAAAACAAGCAAACAAACAAAAAAACACATACACACAAAAACCCCACCATCACCACCACCCAAAAGAAAAAAAAATAATCTATGGAATTGATTAGGAATTTGGTCCATTGATTAGGAATTCACTCCTCAAATGAACAAGATAACCTGCAATACCTGAAGAATTCAAATTTGATCTATCAAACACCACTTTGCTATCAGGGAGTCACTCAAATTTATTTATTTTATTATGCAGCCACAGAGTTACAACAGAATGAGAAAACATCAAGACTGTGTCCAAAATCAGGTAGCCTGTATCTAGCACATGAAACACTATAAACCTCATTAAAAAAAAAAAAAGAAAAAAAGAAAAAAAAGAAAAAAAGGAATGTCCCACGTAGAAGATGCCAAGCTTATGGAAAAAAAGAAGACTGTCCTAATGTTTTATATCACAAAAAAATTACTATCTGAGGTTAACTTGATAATAGCACTGTTTATTAGACATGTACTTTTACAGTAACAAAAGGAAGAGCTAAAATTAAAATGTAAATCCTGTCCATACAGCAAGTGGTAAAACATTATGGATGTTACGGGGGGGTGGGGGGGGAACCTCTTTGTGGAACAGATCAGTCAGCAGTTAAAGCTTTCACACCCTGGCTGTCTCAGACATTTAGACTTGTAAATAAAAATTATACTGCATTTTTTTACATGTATTTTTACACTAAAAATGAGAAAAAGTAATCATAAGACAATTGCAGCAGAAATCAGAGACAATTACAATTTGTGCAGCACAGTTTGCTCAGCACTCAGATTAATATAACACGATTAAGTATGGAAAAGAAGCGGGTCTGAAAGCTCCTGAGGGATATCATTAGGGCAAATTGCCAAAGAATGAAACATGAGCCAGTCAGGAGAGTCTGGAAGCTGCAGCAGTACCAAGGGACCTGAATGTTCGACAGTTGGAGCTTCAGTAATGTGTGAACTGCAGGTTAAGGTATCAGGAGACTCTGTTCACTGACACACAGAATGTCACTATTGACCAGCAAACCGCCCGAGCCTGACAGCTACGCTACAGAAAGCCAAGTATATCATAATTCTGCATTTAAACTCTTTGCTTCAGATTAACACCTCCTTTCTTAGCTTTACATCAAACCTCCACAATTACTCTCATTTTAGACGTATAATAATGGCTATTTTAATAATTACTGTGTTGTTACTAAGAATTAATTGATTTGGGGGAAGAAATATATCAGTTTCTTACCCCTCTTCTGCACAGTGGGATTATGAGTTTTATTTCCATGTTGTCTCTCTCTGCAGTTTAGCTAACTACTGATAGCACAGTCAAGCTCAGCATCACGTTCTTTAGTCTTTTATTCAAAATGGATATGGGATTACTAATTAGTATATCCACATACTATTGCAGATAGTATATGAATTTCAAATCGCAACTACCTATATAAAATTAGCATTTCATATATTTCAGTCATAGACTGAAATAAAGCCAAGCATACAGTTATACAGGATATCCCCTGATGTATACAGTTGCCTCCCCCTCATATTAATAGGCATTCTTAAATTATGAATTAGGATGACTACATTATTTGCATGAAGAAATATTTTCCTATCTTATGAGTATGTCTATGTTATATTCTAGTTCTCACTTTAACAGGAAAGTGGATAATTCCTTAAAAACACTTGAAGTTTTATTAACTCTCTTGTTTTACAATCTATATTTTTACGTAGCACTCAGACTGGCATCTATTTTGTATTTTTAATTTAAAAAGCTTACTAAATTGTAGCATTTATAGCAGGAAAGGTAAAGACTTGATTACTTGCACAACAAGGTTGCATTGTACCATTCTTTGCTTTTCTATTTAATAACATCTTAATGTAACAGCTTATTTAAACATTTTCATCTATGCTGCTGCAGTAGGTTTCCAAACATTTTAGTATGGCATGAATATGTTTTACAGTTTCCTGTTGTACACAGCCTGTAATACAAGCAGCTATGGGATTCTGCTGCTCTTCAAACTGTGTGACATTTTAATACTGTGCCAACTCTGACTTTAAGCAAATACTGATAAGATAATTACAGATTTCATACTAAAAAATTGCACACTTTCTGGCAAATTCTCTTTTTTGCCTTTTTTACTGTTTCAACAGTGACTGCATTTCTCAAATGCATTAGCTATTTAAATAAATTTGAAATAGAATGGGGACTACTGCATATCCTGGAATAACGCTGCATGTCTTAAGTAACCAGACAGTTCAAGAGATCTGAAAAGCCTTCAGGGGCCAGGTAGAGCCCAACTGCTCACATCAGAATTCAGAGGTCTATAAAGGCAACACTGTATTTGGGGGGTGTCCAGTAGCATCTGTGCTGGGGAGCAGCCCCCTGGCAGGTACCCTGCGGAACACTGATGGAGGGGATGGATAAGGCAGAGAGCACAGCACAAGCTCCTAGGTGCAGAAATGAGCATCGGTTGCTTGACCAAGTGGTGAGATCTCTTGCACAAAACAATTCTTTACGCTGTTTAGGGGAAAATGCATTTGTATGGAGCCTGTCAGTTGACTGCTATCTATTCCAAAAGGAATTATCAAGATCCACCTTTTTAAAAAAATTAATTTGTAAGAAGACAAGCATCATAGATCAGAAAAATCTTTTTCAAGACAGGCAGTTGTTATCCAAAATTATCTTGAAATCATCTTCAAGGCTGTTTGCAACCTTACCCATTTTGCCAGTGACAACTGGAGATTATATCAACTGTGAACTGTGATGCCCTTTACAGATCAGCTGGTATATGTAAGGTGAAAGCATCTGTCCAACAGACTTTGCTGTATATTTATGTATATATACCCACGTATCATTGCTCAACTCTGCACCCTGCTAAAAAAATCTTAAATTATGGCAGAACAGTACTGTGGAACCAAGTTACTGCAAATCTGACAGTTTGTTACATATTTTGAGCCAAAAAATTTTGTTGAGACATCCTCCTATACACTGCACTGGAAAAGACCTACCAGAGCTGTGTTTCTATCCATAATAAAATGGGCAGATAGCTTTTAAGTAAAGTTTTCACCTGTTGAAACCTGTTTGTCAATATTGAACAGAACTTCTAATATTTCTGTTTCCAACAATTTTGATCTTTTAGACTGGTTTTCTCCAATGAATGCTTTCAATTACAAACAGCACAAGTCAGTTGACCTGAACAAGTTTTAACAAAAAATGTCAGTGTTCAACCCTCTAACAGACAAATTTAATTTTAAATCCCTAGCATTTGCATTGGACAAAGTTTCCTGTCCCATTCTAGCAGTAATTAATTTAATAACATTGCTGAGTACCACTGAAAGTTTCAGTCTGTTTCCAGCCTCTTCTTATAAGACATTGCAGCCAGCATCACCATATAAGCTTTCCCAGCCCTGCAAGGAAAGTATGTGGTGTTTCCTCCAGAGTTTTGTAGTGATTCTGGCACAGTAATTTTATCTTTGTCTCTTGAAAAATAAATAAATAAATAAAAAATGCTGGAACTATATGCCTAGGCATAATATAGTCTCTTTAAATAGTGGGAGACCACATTAAAACATTTGTTAGCAAAACTCATTATTGGGTGATGGTAAAATCCCCATAAGACTGAAATAATGCACAAATTCTAGAGAACAATGTGCTAGTTTCCACCTTATGGCAATAAGCAGCCACTTGGGAAGACAGTTGTTCAAAATCTACACACTACTGAACAGGAACAGTCAGGAAAAGTTTTAGTTCAAGATTTGATCAACGCAGGTTTACCTGCTCCCGGGAACATGAAGAATGCAGCTCCTCCCTATCCCTCACATGGATGCAGTAATTCTGATGTGTATCTGCTACCTTAAAGCTCACTTCTATCAATTAACCTTTCTACTCTGAATTTCAAAGGGATTGGTCCCTTTTTCTTCCCCCCCCCCGATTAAGTTTTTGCTAAAACAGTACAACACATCTAGAGCCATACCACTCTGGCTGAAAGATTTTCCCCAGACTGGCACGTGCTTATTTGATACCTATTATTCCCATAATTTCAGTGAGTAACACTAAAATAATCATTCTGCATCCTGCACAAAACTTACCTGGCAGTTACTTTCAATCTATATAAATTATTTTATTCAAAGCCTTTTCTATAACCAAAGGTAAAGAGAAAGGCAGAGCATAAGTGGCAAGATTTGCACATGCTGTGACACACAAACTAGAAAGGCAGAAACTGATTAGCAGAATCTTGACAGAAATCCAAAAAAACCAAGTTAGACAGAATGCTGAAGTAAAATTAACCTGTGATACCGCACAACCTTTCACAATCTACTGCAAGCAACTGGAGAATGACTGTGATAAAACCATTGCCTGAAAAACCCTCAAACACTGTCAGTCCCTATCAACACCGTGTCCAGATACGGGTAGGGTGTGCTCTCTCCCTCTCCCCTTGCAGTCCCACCGGGCCAAAGAACCGCTTCCCTCCCTCTGCCTTGACCACACACAAGTTGAAAGATGCCAAAGATCCTATTTAGTTATCTCGTCTACTTATTAATACCTATAGCAACAAATCATAGGGCAAGGGTCACTGTTTTACCACAATTCCAGCAGCTACTTCAACACAGACCAACTCTTACTGTTGTTACCCCGATACTCCCAGTTCATGAGAATTACTGTGAAACCACCACCCATTTCCCAAACGGGGAACAGTCAGTCGTACAGGTGAAAGGAAACCTCTCTTCAACATTATTACAACTCCCAAGACTACCAGCTTTGTTGGAGGGGCGTCCATATCTAAACCTTGTTTGTTCAGGAATGAGATCAGGCCCCAAACCCATAAGAGATACTTAACGGTTGCTGAAACCAACCTTCCCATCTGCTTCTTAAATGGGTGGGGGAAGACTGCTAGGGAGCAAAGGAGGGAAGGGAGCCCTTGCTTTCACCAGTTTACAACAGAATGTAAATCTCTTCCCAGCTGTAAAGAATAAACAGTCAAACAAAAACACAAACTGAGTACATTCTGCTGGCATTGGTGAGAAGTGTCAGAAGTCACTGATGAAAAAAAATTACCAACAAAAGAGAACAGAATATACTGTGCAAGCCACGACACCCAAAGCCACTTCTTAAGCATTTCTTTAATTTAGCTCCTGGCTAACCGTTTCTCATCTGCCATCCCTGTAATCTTTAAGGAGAAAAAGAGGGAGGATCTCATACGAGCCATAACACATTTTCCTCCTGTTGGCAAGATGAGACCCCCAGCTCTCCTCTCTCACAGAAGGGAGAAAAGGGAAGGGGAAATTTACTTCCAGTCCACAGACAAAAATTTTAACTTTTTCCATTCGAAAATTAAATGTGAAAAAGAAAACACTAATATAAAAAAAATTATTGTCTCCTGGGTTTGGTGGGGGTTTTTTGTTATTCACTTCCTTTTAGCATTATTTCTGGAGGAAGGAAAGTACATGAATTTGACAGTACTTCAAATACAATATTTTTTAATTTTTTTTTTTTTTTCAACTCTTGATTCACAAAGCTGCATTATGGCATCGTTCTTGTGCGTTAGTTTGGAAGGGAAAAGACTGCAGACACTGCTTGTTCCTTGCCTATGGCTCCAGGAGTACGATGTTTCCCAATAATGGAAGCTGAGCAGAAAATAAAATTGAAGTGGTAGTCGACAGGTCAGCGCTCAATGAGGAATACCACTGGCATACTGTGCCTATACTAAGGACCTACGTGCACTTTTATAGATAAACAGAGAGATCCATATAAGAAAGTAGGTGTGGGTGGCACAGAAAAAGCCATGTAACATGACTCAGTTACTCAATTTTTTCATCCCACAAAAGCTTTTAGTATTTTTCACAGGATGAAAAAGAACCTTCTGGAAGTTAGTCATCAGCTTTTGTCCCTAACATGTTACAGATCAGGTTAACTAACAGGTCTCTTCTGATATTTGTTATAACCTATAATAAACTATGTTCTTTATATGATTTGTTCAATAATTTCTGTTTCCTCCTATATCTTCATTTCATCTCTGTACATTCTTGGTAATTTTGTTCATTTCGACATTCACGTCTTAACTTCTTTACCTCTTCCTCTCTCACAAAAAAACACAGAACACCACAAATGTATACATCTTTTTGTACCTCTTTCTGACCATCTCCTGACTCCCCCTTTCCTCCCTCATTCATTTTATGACCTGTCTCCATGGAAGAAGAGCTACCCTCCCATAAAACAAGGGAGTTCTGCAAATGTTTCTTGCTTCTGAAAGGAGAGTTTCCAGGAAAACAATTTTTATTAACATTTCCTCCCCCAGAGCAACTCCATGGTATGTTCTTCTGCCATACACTAATTAAAAAGCAGCAGGGAACAGCTTCCTTGTGAATAGCTGACAGACAACTTATTTACCGTGCACAAGACTAAAGATAACCACCGACTATGTTATAGTTCATCTCTTCATTGGTGAATTTTAGATGGGGGGTAAGAGAGATCAAGCCTCAGTGGGCACAAAAAAGGGATACTCTTGCCATAATGGCACACCAGAACAGACAGCTGGTATTACACTTGCACACCCTTCAGTAACTCGTCTTCACATCTCACGCTTCACACGACCACCAATTACTTCAGTGGTACTTATTTTAGGGAGTGAGACAGTTCTGATCAAGACAATATGGGTTCTTTCACTTTCAGTTCTCATACAGCCCAACCACAAAGGACTCAGTACTTGAAGGCTTCTCAGATTGCATATGCCCACAGCAGCGCCTGAACTGGCTCTACACAGCATTTTGTTCCATCAGGTTTTACTGAATTGCCAAAGATTATACAGATTGGAAAAATGAAAGAGCTCTCGACCCAGATTATCTTAATCTTGGCTTTGTTCTTTTTCCTGGAAGTGCTAGTAAGTGAAAAATTTAATTTTGAAATGAACTTGTAGATCTGTCTTTCTGTCTACATGCTTTTTTTTACAGTATGGTTTTGGGGTTTTGTTTGTTTGCAGTTTAGGTTTGGGGTTTTTTTTAATAAAACCCCATAATACAGATCTTCATGTTTTACATGGATGGCAGGTAATAGCAATCCACAACTTTTTAGTGTGTGTGTGTGTCCCCTCATTAAAGGAAAAAGGATTTTAATAATTTGCTGACCACAGATTTCAATTTCTTTTCACAAACTTCTCATAGTATTAACCTGTGCTAATGGGAAAACTATTCTAAACTTCTAGACTGGAAGAGCTTTCCAGGTCTGGCTGTATAACCTCTACAACCTAAACACAATAACCTATAATTTCAATGCCCTATTTACATCCCACAGCTTCACTGCTAGAAGTACACTCCCTACAGGTGTCCCAATGGGATCTTAACAGCACCCACAACCAACACCTCTGACCAGTTTATCTTAGACTGCTTACACCTGAACTATTAAAAAAAATATTAAACACCACTCCTCATCGACTCCCAGATCAAATGGTCTAATTGACCTAATATTCCAAAATGAATTCTAATTATGCTTTCAGTAACTCAGTGGGTATCAGCAGAGTATCTGTTCTGCCTGGCAAGTTAATGATAAATTCCCATCCCTTTCTTGCTTTCCAAGAACTAAATTTAGCCCTTGCACATTTCCACCCACTATGTACTACATCACAAGAATTTGAGCTATGAATTAAGTTTTAAATCTCTAATTTTTTGTTATTAGAATAGTATTATTTACAATGGATCTGTCACACACTTCATAAATACATTTTTAAGTTTTGACTGCACTACAGTGCCCAATTAAAATAAATTAGACTCTATAGTTCATTTAATCAGAATTCAGAGCATCACCCCTAGCATAAGGCAATGTGAGGGCATCGCTAGGCTCTATGAGAGCTCCCAGTGCCACTGTTTTCTCCAACATGGAAGGCCAATTGTTCCACTGTCTTGGATCCTTAGTTTGCATCTGGGAAGTAGCCCCGTAAATAGCCAGCTTTGAACTCAGAAAGACAAAAATAGGAAAGAGGAGTTTTCTGTCTTTCCAGGCTCCACGCGAACGTGCACTGTGCTCCAAAACCACATCCCAGCAATCGAGCCTAGTCACAAAGCGCTGCTTGGCAGTTTCTTTAACCATATCCATGAATCTCCAACATGTAAACTGTAGAGAGATTTAAGTGAAGAGAAAGAGACAACCACCACAGTTGTTTTCTGACTCAGCTGACGATACTACTGCCTTGGGGCATATGGATTTTGGAATAAACTCAAGAATCTCGGATTTAGGGTTGAATGCAGGAGGAGCAAAGCGATTCACAAAGACATGTTTAGAGTTAAGGAGTGTTTTGCTTTCTCTAGCAGCTGGTATTATGTTCTCCAAGGAGTCTCTGCATCTTCCCAGTGCCTGAGTAACCATGGATAGTGTCACCACACCTGAACAAGACTAACGACACAAGGAACATGAAGCTACCACTCAGTCCAACTCACTATGGTGACTGAGGGCAACTGCAGAAAGCTCTCTTTGCATTTAAGCAACAGCAGAAGTGATTCCATACATGTGTCTTTGTGTCTAAATGTATAGTCAGTGCTCCTTCATGACAAAAAAAAAACCAACCAAAACTGTATCTTTTATTGACTTATACAGTTGTTTTTATAGGGATCACTAAAGAAACCTACAGCCAGTGCAAAGCAGAACTTTGTAACCACCGTGCTCTGAGACACATCAGACTTGTATTACCTGAAACAAATACTGGTCAAAATGGAGATAACGTCTAGACATTTGCTTTAAAAGTGTAGCATCCTTTCCACCTGCCAGCGTAGGCCGCAGAAGATACACTCTAGTTAGCATATTACTGACAGGATGATGAGAAAGCTCCTGTCAGACACTGGCCAGCCGGGTGTTTGAGACAAAATGCACAGCCCCAGCTGACTAGTTAGGGAAAGACTGGTGAGGTACAATTACAGAGGCATATGACAAGCTTTCATGCTTGAGTGACTTGAGAACCGATGACATGGCTTTAAACAGCAATCCTTCCTACCTCCGGTCACAAAACAGCAATAAGTCAACTGATGCGCTGTTGTAAAATCATGATTTATTCCTTTGCTTTGAATACATGAGAGTGTGGTATGATGTTCTGGTAGACTACCACAGCAGGTGCACTCGGGGCTGAAACATCTAGGGCCTGCCTCCAGCATGCATAAAATCAATGCTGTAGTTCAGTCTTCCTGGAAGAGCCATCCCCAGCAGCTTAATAATTTATAGAAAGACTGAATTACAAAATTATTTGTACTGAAGCTCATACAGCTCCACGCAGCTCTATTCTAATAAGAATACATGCAGATGCGGTGACATGTGAGAAAACGGTGCTTATGCAAGAACATGCAGCATGACATTTAGGAAAGGTCTTCCTTTTACAGCTACAAGTGAAACAACTAACAGCCAGCTCCATGAATAGATAAATTCCTTTGTTTCACTCACCCTTCCATTTAACCCAAAACCATATAATTTGTTTCTGTTTCAGTTTCCTGTTCAAAAGCCAGAAATGGTAATTTTTGCTACAAACAGATCTTACAGAGCATAATCCTCAGGCTAGCTGAATCCAGCTCACTCTAACACTAAGCCTGAAGCAAGCTGTGAGGTCGGTGATAATCACATTATTAAGTGGTTGGAAAGTCAAGCTAATAAAAGAATCAACAGTTAGGGCAAATAATGACCCAGAAGCTATGACAGAAAGGAGTGGTGGGAAGTTTCCACTTATATCTTGGTAGTAATTGGTAGGGCAAGTAGACAAAGGTCTCCACCAAAGGAGTTTTTAAAAGGGGTAAAACCACCAAAAATCAATTAAAAGAAAAATGCACTGAATACATAACAATTGAAAAAATCAGAAGATGCCTGTAAAACAAAGCCTGCTTGGCTGAAATAAAATATAAACTGACTACTGAAACATACCCTCAGGATAAAATGGTACTTATCTCTCTTTTTAATAAAAAAAAAAAGAAAAAAGAAAAAAAACACCACTACTCAAAAGCTTAAATGAGGCAACCTTCTTTTCTCTGCCTTTTTTTTCTTCCAGAGTAAACCTTCTTTTTAAATATACCATCATTTTTCCCTCCTTTATCTATAACAGGACTGATCCTTTACTTGAGTATAAAAAAAGCATGAAATTATAGGGCAGAAATGTTAGACAAAGAATTCCTGTACATAAGTGCAGTTTTCCATTCCTGGCCTCCCACAAGAAGGGCAAGGAGAAAGTGAGCCAAGGTCTTGAATCCTGCCTTTTGTTATCAGTCACTACCCTGAGATAGTGAACTGAAACAGAGCTGATAACTCTAAGGTGACATCACAACCCAGTCCTCATGAACTGACATAAATACTTGATATTCAGTTAACCCCAAAGATAAGGCACAACTCCCTTAACAGAGAGAGTTGTACTTGATAGCACTATTTTTGAAAAAAATAATCTTTCAAGTATCAAGGTGTAATTTAGGAATATTAAAACACGACCTTTGCAACACAAAGCACCAGTCTGCTGTGTTTTGTAAACAATAGTAAAACAGCACAAAGCTAGCAACTGTCAATGTCCAAATACACTTCATTTACTTACTTCACAGTTTTACTTGTTTCATAGTAAGCAATCCAACATCTTAAAGAAGAAATACCTTATGCCAAAACCTCATTTAATCATTCTTGGCAATTCAGTTAAATTCTTAGAGGAGATGCTGAGAAGTGTTTAATTTACTTTCTAAACTGTATTACTCCATAAAGAAGCAAGCCTCACATCAGTCCTTTCTGTTTATGAAAGAGATTAGCAGGTAGCAGATCTCACTGTAGTTCCTGATAAGCCAGGCCTATTTTTCTGTTTTATCAGAACTCACTAGTGCAAGTGAAAATTAACCCAGTCCTATATCAACAGTGGATGTGACATGATGCAGCAGTAATTTCATTTAGCTATGACTTCAGTAATGCCAGTAGACTGAAAAAAATAATCAGAAGAAAGTGAAACCGATGTGCTATCTCTTTTGGGGCTTGACCTGCAACCTACTGTTTACATTCACAGCTTGGGGACATTCTTCAGGGCATCCAAATGCCACTACAAATGACTGCTATTGCTACCTATCCTTGACCAAGAGAGTGATATTCATTATTTTCAAGCGAGGACACCATCAGGGTGACTACTACTTCATGAGAAGGCTTGGGATAAACAGCTGAATTTTGAGAAAAGTTAAAAGTTTCTCACAACCAGCATATTATACCTGTTCTGCTGTAATGACTAGTTCTAAAGAGCCTGGAATCTGGTCTAGATCAGTGCAGTGTGATTCTGATAGCTCCTCTTCTCTTGTCATGTTATAGCAACAGAGATCAGCTGAGATGTTCAGCCTAACAAAAACAAGTCTTAAGAGGATCCAAACGTAGGCTGAAGGTATGATTCCAAATCATCTCAAGCAAATGGACATGTGCCCACCCTGCAGAAAGAATCTTCCATGGGCACAGAGCTGCTGTCATGACTCTTGTCTCCTTTCTACTGGAGCAGCAAAAGAGGTTTGACTGGGGGATCACTGGAGCTGAGGTTCTTTAATGGTGGGTATTTTTTACAGCAAGCTCAGTCCCAGACTGACAAACTGAAAAAGGGAAAAAAAACCCCACCTGATTCCACACTTTTGCTACATCGTGTGAACTTCCACCAAGCCAGGTTCTTTGAATAGAGAAAAAAGGCTTTTCCTTTGACTTCTCTTCACCCATCTGGGTGGTCTTAATAAAATATGGAAACTCTCTAAGATAAAGTAAAAATCTTTGGTGGTTAAAAAAATGTATCATTGACTAGTAATTTGAAAATTGTTTATATTCATTCACTATTTATTTTTTTGGTTTTCAGTTGCTCATGTGGCCTTTGCTTATATGACCCCATGTTGCCTTTACTCTCCAGTCAGTATGGACTGACTTAGCTCCGTATTCTGCAAACCACTGGGTAAGTGCTGTCTTTGTGCATTCCCCTAACTGCAACAGTGACTGCAGATTCAGGGACCCAACAATGTGGTCTTTCAAAATAAAACCCCAAAAAATAAGGCAGTTCTATAATTGCTACTACCACCTAGAATTGTAAAACCTGTCAGCCTTTTATGGTGATTCTGAATCTTCTTCATCTTCAATTTACTTTTGACTCAAAAGAATTTAGAGGGGTTTTATTCACTATTTATAATCCAAAAATTCTCACTCCTTAAATGCACATGTATGGACTAGAAACTGGCAGCTCCACGTTTTTGAAAATACTGATTTTTAGTGCTATATCCAACCTTATACCTATGTGCTGAAAATAACTGTTCATTTATTTGGCAGTACAATTAGCAGTGTTCAGGAACATGAAGTTGTTTTTCTACCACAGAAAGCATATTAAACAAGCTCGTTTATGCCACACTATTAAAAAAAGTCTTTTCAATGACTGTGCTTAGTAGGCTAAAGATTTTGCATAACAAAAATACTCTGTTGGTTATAAAGTGGGTTATAAAGTGAAAGTTTTGTACTAATTTAAAATTAGTCTTGGAACTATTTTCAAAATATAGAATATTTTAAAGATTCCTAAAATTCTGTGAAGAGTAAAAAAAAAAACAACATCTGAATATTTAGGTATACTTTCAAAATGAAACACAACATTCTTTCATTAAGTAGTTTAAGCAGGCATAAGAGGGGGGTGGGGGGAGTGGAGCGGGGAACATCTTGATGTGGGCAGTAGCCTAAAACCGTTAATAAAAAAAAAGGCTATTTTGAGTTGTACATTATTATCAGTCTGAAGAGCTGCTCCAAATCAGAGCTATTACAGTATGCACTCCCAAACCACTCTAACAAAGACGAATCTACCTATTACCAGGTTAGGATAGCAGCTATTATTAGGGACCCTTGATTTCTTTCAAGTAGCTCCAATGGAATAAGCCACAAGTGAATAATAAAGATCTTATAATAGCCCTTAAGAATTCTTTTTAGGTTAGAAGGCACAGAAATGAACTCAGGAGAGTTAAAGAACTCTCATGTCCTGATAAGAAAAATAATTAACCTGACTTAATGTATCTGAGTAGGTCTTATATAAATCAGACTTTTGTACTTCAAGAGCCAGACTAAAACCATATATCAGAAGAGTATGTAGATATTGTCTTCTAAGTACATGGAACATATCTAAAACCACAAAGGTCTGCAGGTCATTTTGTGAAATGTTCAATATATTCTACTTAAAAGGAGATGTGTGAAGTACTTACAGTGCTTAGTTTGCTAGAGGTAATAATGATTCGTCTCTCATGCAACATACTGGCATAAAGTTGCAGCATGTTGTTCACATCCACAGCAACAAAATATTCAGTGAGGTTTCTCTGTTTAAATAAATAAGATGTTAACAATATAGCAACAGTAGTAGCTAAGTGGAACATTTTATATATTGCTTACAAAATTTTTGTCCAATTAGTAAGTGGGGGAGAAAAAAACCAACCCATGCCTATGAAAGAAATCCCTTTTAATTAATATCTGTATGCTTTAAAAATAATGGGTGGGTTTTAAAGCCAATGAAAATCTAACTTTGGTGTAAGTTACTAATACTTTACTCATTTGATTATGCTTGTGAATTTAGACCTTTTTTTTTTACAAATTTGAAAAAAATCTGAAATTCTGTATTATATCAATAGCACCATATGCTATTAAGGTAAACATTACTTACAACCCAGGAACAGACCTTCCACCACCGCAATAACTGTTTGGTCATAGTTGCAATAATAAAACTGTGCTATTTTGCCAGGCTCTCCCAAAGTCAACACATTCATTTTACCCTACTTCAAATACAGCAAACCACCTTGTTGAAAAACACCAAGTTTTCGCTTGAGCTGTATGCACCGGGACATCAAACATCCAGCAGCACCAGTAGAAGGTACTGGGTCCTTCCCACAGCCACACTTTTTGCCTCTATTAGAGCCCCACTGCCATCCCCACCACGGGGTTTAACGAAAAGCAAAATCACCAACACCTTTTATTTATATTTCAGACAACACAAAAGTGGGGGGAAAAGAGAGAGGCAGTGGGGGATGAAGGTAGATAGGAGGTTCTCCCTTGCTACCAGCAAAAACACCTAGGGAAACAGCAATTTTTTGTAAATGTTGGAGAGTATGTATGACCATGTACCTAATACACCCCACAATGTACAAAACATTTAATTTCATACATTCATTATCGTAGCTGCAACCAGAAGTCTTACTTCTCTCTTGTCAGGAACAAGGTATTACTGAACGTTAATGGAGGAGGTCTAGCATTTATACACCCCAAGCCAAGGACAGAAACCTCAGCAGTGGATGTGGCCAAAACACGGCACCCCTGAAAAAACAGCAAGGGCAAGCCCAGTGGTCAAGGCTTCAGCGCGGGGTGACCCCCTGACTTCCGGCACCCCCATGCAGGGGCCGGGACACTGCAGGCCTCGGGCTCCTGGCCCCCCGCGATCAGGGAGCACAGCGTGGGGCACAGCACTGCTCACCACCGGCTAGTTTGTCTCCTTACGGACTCCACTATATGAAAAGCTAGCTTTGAAGTGACGATGATCTGAAGGCTGACCTCTTTTTTGGATATATTGCAATATTGACTAAAAAAATATTGAAAGGCAAACAAAGATCCCATGGCAATCCAGTTTCATGGATTTATTAATTTGAAGACACAGAGTATAAAGTTATTCTTGGCCCATAACACATAAAACTTTTGAAGAGATAAAATCAAGAGCTTTAAGGCTACAAACACTCTGTTTAGAAAGAAATTCTGGTCTTCCAAGTGCTATTTTTAACCGGTTGTCAAAGGTTGAAGCACCATCATAATTTGAGTCCAATTTATCTCGGACACCCTCTAACACTGCAGTTGAGAGAGGTATGCCGATTCTGTGCTGCAAATGCTGTCGTACAAAGTGTGTAATCGTGCACAGACCAACATATCTTTGGGAGACACAGTTATTTCTGCATTACAGTAGAAAAGTTATTGTCCCTGAAATATGTGAATCTTACAGCAAAGAATGAGAAAATTCTTTTTATTGCTAATTTACCTTAATTACTCCACCTCTTCACTCCCTGCATGTTCTAATTCTCCACGAGTACCATACTATTTTGAGTCATACTGGAAGGATGGGAGTTTTATAAATGAAGTAAAAAATAATTCTAGAAAGGCACCTTATAATTTAGTTTTCCTTTCTCCCACAGAATCAGAAAAATAAAACCACAGCAGCACTACCGCAAGACCCTCCATCAGCTAGAGACCCAGATTGAAGCTTCCCCCATTTTCTTCAAATTGAGCACAACACACCTTCTAACCTCCAAAGCTATGTTTCATTAGAACCCCAAATAATTAGCTAGAAGAACGGAATTCTTTAAAATAGAGGAATTCAACCCACAGGGTAAAACAGATGAAAATAAACTTTTTAAAACTAAGCCCCATCCTGCCCAAAGAGCCCTTGCAACAGAGTGCTCTCTCTTACTCCTCTGTCCAGCAACTTCCCACAGTTTTCTGGGTTGCGACAAGGCTGTGCCATCTCTGGCCCCTGGCCCAGGCTCCCTTCCCCCACGGAAGGCTGCCCCAGCTCCACGTCCCTCCTCGCCCACCCCGCGGTGGAAGCCACAGCCTGCCCTTGGAGCGGCACAGAGGACAGCAGCGGGCCGCCAGGCCGCAGAAGACAGGCACCGCGCTTCTATCACGCCTCCAGCACAGGCACCACCACAGCTGCCCACAAGCCCTTCTGTGGCACCGCCGGACTTCTGTACTGCGGGAACCCTCGCCCAGCGTCACTTCCAGACAGACTGTACTACGCGAAAGTGCAAAAAAGCACGTCCCTACACCCGTATTCAACTCCAGGCTGAAATGCAGGGATGAAAAGCTGAAAGTCTTGAAGCTCTTACACTGGATCTTACCCAGCTAAACACATCATAGAGAGCATGATCGGAGACTTCACACTCACAGTCTACCCACAGCACCTTCAAAGATTCAGCATCTACAGAAAGCAAGGCTTCACTAAAAAAAAAAAAAATAGCCCCCATTCCTGGTGCATGGTTAACACCCGAGCACAGGCAGGCACAGCGTGTTCTCAAAAAGCCTGAAAATGCCTTCGTACACCAAAAATAACTACGTGTCTTGATAGCCAAACTTGCAGCTCAACAATGCAGTGTTGAAAGGGCAGGTATTCAAATCACACGAGGTGCAGAAGTAGAACACATTTTACATAAATAATCCAAATAAAGGCAAACAAGACAAGTAATTATGAACAAAGGGTGGATACAGCAGTGGTCAAACATGCCTTGTTAATGCTTTAAAATGTGTAAACGATGAATGCAACAGTAGCTAAAGGTTGTAATAATAGATATCAATCATATTCTAAAAACAGCCTTGGAAAAAAAACATCTCCTATTGACAAAAGCAGAGTTCAGCTGTACCCACAGAATGATGTTGATACTTTACTAAATATTTAAAAAAGAAACTGCATACTTACGCTTTCAGGGATTGTTGGCAATCCAGTTATATCAGGAGTAATGAAATACGAGTGCTAATCGATGGGAAAAATAATTAATAATTTATGTACACAGAAACCAAAAACTCTTTTTTAAAAAATCCAGCATTTAGGATTTCCAACCCCATCTTTCTTAAAACAAATAGCCATTTTTCAATAGCATTCTTATCACTACTAGACAAAGAATTAAGCAGATCACAACATGAAATGACAAGCTCTGGTTCAAGCACAGCACACAAACCAAGGGGGAAAAAAACGCTGGGCTGCAGTTCTGAAGTAACGCTGAAATTAAGCCAGCTTTAAATGCTGTCACGAGCCTGAAAGTAGCATTGATTTAAAAAATTACAACAACAAAAAAAATGTTAAAGAACAAAATGTAAATTTAGAATGGAAAAGGAAAAATCATTCACATGAGAAAATTAATTAGAATAGAAATATTATTACTTGATAGGCATTCTCTTCCCTTTCCAAACATCTTTGAATCAAAAATGTGCTAACAGAAATGCAAGGTCTGACAGCCTGAGATTCCGCTATCATTTATGAAATACATGAACAATTTTATGCATCTTAGTTTGAGGCCATCTAGGATGTAAATATAAAATAGATTAAACTAAAACCAGATGTAATATAAATTATTCTCATTAATCCAATGCTTTTAATGGTTATCAGGCATGGACTTAACTCAATAATTTTAAGGCATTTTTGCATATTAGTCTAAATCTTAAAGGACAGAAAACCTTAAGTGCATACTAAGTAAATTTGATAATTAATGACTTCTTAGATTTTATTTCTTCTTAATGGATTTCTGACATTTTTCATAGACTTTGTTTTTATAGTATATTTTAAAATTATAATTAATACCACAAAGACACAGTTTATTTTCAAATTAAACTTGAAAAAGATACACCAATACAAAAAGGAAGTCTGTAAGATATTGAATGTGTCTTGTGTTCAACAACAAAAAAAATACATTCATTAATACTATTAACTCTGTGTAGGAGACTTATTAAACCAGCTTGATACATTTAATAGAAAATCTTCCCCACAAATCAGGTCATATCACAATAGTTAAAAATTTAAGAAAAAAAATTGGCTTAAAAAAGGCATCCCATAAACGTCATAGCACTTGCACAATAAATACCTCAGATTATTGTCTTGCATCAACAGAGAAAAAAGTTAAGAATTTTTCTCTAGTCAAGAACAGGACAATATTCAGACTAATGAAATGCCTACATCCTTCAGAAGTATAGTGAGAACAGAAAATTATTTCCTATATGTAATAAGGTCACAGAATATTTATCAAAAGATTTCTGAGTAATGAAGTTAATAACTTGGAGAAGTAATTATTTATAATTAACAAAGTAATAATATTTCACTCGTTAAACAGAAAAGGAAGTCAGAACTATGAGAAGCAAAGACCCATTACTGCAGTCATTAAGAGTCATAAAGCAGCAAAAATCATGTGGTATGGAGTCCTTGCACATCTTTGTGAACTCCCTTAGGAAGATGTATGACCTTAGAAGAAATACTAAATTACCAGGTGCTGCCCTGTATGAAGTTTTCTCCAAAAACGACACCAGAAAACACAAGTTTTGTTCATCATTTTAAAGGGGTTGATTTTGGTTGCGGTTTTTAGGAAAGGATTATGACGCACAAACACAAAGCTCTGAAGTCAGATTGATTTAAACAGAATAGGTATATTACTGTTAGACTGCTCTTTTAGGCTAAAGACAGCAGAAGAATTTCCCAAAGGACAGGTATAAATAAGCCTGAAATCAAAAGAGATATCCTATAGCAAGTAATTATTTCTTTAATTACAACAGGCTTTGGATACTCTGTGCCTTTTGAACTCACCGATACAAGACAAGGCTGTTTTTTCAAAACTTGCTCACTTGCAATAATCATCTCTTGGCTCTTAGGCAAGATGAGAGAAAGATTGAACAATTGACTTTTTAGTTTTCCAACAAAAAGGCCAAAGCTGACTCTAATGCTTGTAATATTCCTTGTTTTAAATACTGGCTGAAAAAAACCCATTTTATTCTTTGTAATCCTCCCCCATTTGAACTCAAACTTAACTTAGCTAGGCTTTCCAACAGAAAAAAAGAAAGAAAAAAAAAGAAGGAATAAAAAAAGAAAAATAAATTTTTAGCCCTCTATGAGTAAAATAAAAGTGACCCAAACTATATTTAAGCTCAAATTTCAGAGAACAAATGATCACCCCTCAAATTTCAGCTGCTGGAACCAATAGGTGAGAGTAGAACTTGGATCCTAACTAGAGCAAGGCAATTTGGTGTCCTCCTGACCAATGATTACTGGGACACACCACATACTGGGTGTAATTTATGCATGATTATATACATGCAATACTAAGTTCCATTGTGGTGCCAACTAGACCCTGCTTCAGGGTCTATAAGCCCTACCCTACAGCATACCTGAGTAAGTGGGTGGAGGGACCTTTTTAATTCTGCATCATGAAATCTGAACTCAACTTACCCTGCCACCATGAAAAGCCACCCCATCATGGCATTTCTACAATTATTTTTCACTGTAACTTCTTTTTAAGTCTATTACTACTGAGGGTTCCAGTCTAGCTTATTTACAATATACAAGAAGCAAGAAAGGAACATCAATATAAAAGACTAGGCACACAAAGTTAGAGCTGGAAGTGGCCATAAACATTTCCCTGCTCCCTGCAGCACTGAGCATTACAAAAACAGAGATACTTGCAGATCCAACAAACATTCTGATTCAGGCTAACATATTCCTTCCTGCTCTGCCCTGTCTGAAACCAGTATTTGCTCTACTGTGCCTGCAGCCAGGCATTTGGTAAGAGGCCTGCATTTAGATAATCACTGTTCAGCTAAAAAGATTACAAAAATCTTTGATGTAACAAGCTACTGGGAACAAGACATGAGAAAAAAAAATAATTTCAAAAAAGTCAGATAATATTGCAATAAAACCAGCAGGCATCAACTTTATTGCAAGCAATTTGTCATCCCAGCGTTGCCAGTTGTATTCACCACAACATCCATTTCCAGGTTCATCACAACGTTCATTTTGAGGCAGGCAAGTTCTATGCAAGATGAACTGCAACACTGACAGCAACAAGCAGTAACACTTCGAAAGAAATGCAAGTAAAAATATCTTTAAAACTTCTCTGTGTCACTCTGACATACAGTAGGATTTTTAAACAACAACGTAAAACATTTTAAGGTTGCCATATTAGAATTGGTTAAAATTCTGCAATTAAAAATAGCAAAATATATTTTGATATACAGAAGTATTCTTGGCAAAGGTACTATGAACTGAAAAATAACCTGAAAATATTACACAGACAACAGAAAGAAAAAACAGCAACAGAAACTATTCTAAATGCAGCCTCAAAAAGCAGTACGTTGTTCTGGTGAAAAACAACACACAAGACTGGAAGGACTTCAAAATACAGTGGATTAGCACGGTTGTAGCGGGGGAAATATTAGGCCTTTATAGCCTAGTGAAAAAAGCATGACAAGGGAGGGAATGTGAAATATGGCAAATTAAAATAAAATAAAGGCAGCGTTATGTTAAGCAGGAAGGGCGAGTTCTGCAACAGATATGGTAGACTCTCCATTTCTGTATGCCTTTGTAATAGGGCCAAAGGATTTCCTAGAGTCTGTGCTTGCTTTACTCAAAGTATTGGGCTCAATTCTAAAATAAACAAGTTAAATGTAACGTGAAATGACACAATTAAGGTCAAGATAAATAATGTAACGATTTTCTGTATGCACATAAGGGAAACCTTTACAAAACCCCTTTTTTCTGTGCCCTGCAAACTCTGACAGTTCCATCAAGAAACAGTTATCTGTGCACAGTTACTTATGCATGCAGTAATTGCATAGATGCTGTGAACACAAACAATGTCTTGGAGACAGCAGAGGCTCTGTGTTGGCTTTACATTTCATGCAGGCTTTACAAATGTATTTGAACATGCATCCATATGCTGTTTCTGTTGAAAACTTCAGGAACCGTAACAGTGACGGGCTCACTTATTGATGCTTCTGAGGTAACATCTCCTTGCCAGGCTCTCCATGTCCAGCCCCACACCATGAAAAGTCAGAGCAGAAAAGCAAGGTAGGCATAGACATATTCTGTCCCCTAGTTTCACGTAACAGTACACTTCTCCTACCACCTTTCCTACAGCATTTTTACGTGATCAAGCAAAACTAGGAAGACGGGAAAGAAGCCAGCTTACACAGACTTTTGCCCAATCCTGCAAGTCTACCTACTCAGACATAAGAGGCAATAAAACAGAGTTAGTGTCTCCTGATTCACAGCAGGAGAAACTGAAATTATCTACATGAAATGGCAGGAAAAACAAAAAAGTAGTTCTAGCACTGCCAGATCCCACTGCAGTTTACTTTTTCATCCATACAGCAAAAGTCAAATTTCTACTTCTTTATTACTTTAAGAGAACATGAGACAGAGACAAAGTCTATTCTGCAGGGGGGGGTTCTCCAAGCCAGTTAATGATGGGAAGCAACATAAGTTTACTCTTTACAAAGGTTTTTTGCTTTGATTTTGGTTTTGTTTTATTTTTGTTTCAGCCTGACCTACTATTTTATAGTCAGTAATAGGAGTTAAACAGAGAATACTTACCACACTTAAACTGACTAAAGCGTTCGCCTTTGGCACAGGATGGCTATACAATGATTTTAACAAATCATTTGAGTCATTTTCCTACAGGGAATATTTTTTAAAGGTAGTTAATTATTATATAAAAACTAATTGCTATTTACTACACATCAAACTATATATTGACAAAGAGAGATATATAATTTAATGAGAAAGGCAATTGCAATTTGCCATGAAGTATTTAAATATTAAATTGAGGCCAGCTTTGTACATCAGAAAATTACTGTATCTGCAAGTTAAGTCTCTCTCTTACATATCTCCCCATATACTCCTTACATGAATGGCATTATTTGCAACTGAAAATCATGTTAACATGTCTAGCTGGTCTGTGCATCTTGGACATCATTTTCCCAAAACTTTTAGCCATGATATTTGTCTATGCTAAGTTTTACTAAACATGCAGCTACACAGCTATATTGTATACATTAAAAATAATTCATCAGAGCACACAGAACAGTTAATAAGGTTTACTAAAAAGTACATGCAGCTACCGGATTTAACTAGGATCCCCCATCTTGATCTCTAAAAGACACATTTACTTGGGAAAGACAAGCAGTTTGGTTTAGAGTTTTCATTCAGTTTAGGGTTTTGTTTGTGGAAACAAAGTTATTTTTGTTGTCAAAGTAAAACCAAAAATATCAGTGACGAGGGGGCCAGCTTTTAAACATGTCTGAGTCTGCAGGGAGCTTCCGTCTCCCTGCAACAGTGATGATGACACTGGATCTCACACTAGTAAACAAGACTTTGGGTCTAGCTCTTGGTCAGATGAATGGTTCCTGGGCCAGGAGGGAGCAATGCCCTCTAACAGCATCCTCAGCAACAGGCATGGGGCCAGGCAATGCAACAAAAAACTTTCTCAGCCATCAAAGGTTTTTTCAGCACAGAGGACAACAAACGTATAACTCAGCAACTTAAATTCGTGGCAGTAATAGCTGCAATGCCAGAACCACTGATAAAAAACACAGAAGAAAATCCCTAGCCTCCTTCTGCCACATACAACCTTAGTAACAATTTTTACTACTATAGTGAAGTCAGGGCAAAAACGAAAGTCGCATTATACCAATTACAAGACTTAAATGTATTCCACACTTCGTTTAAACACAGCTAACACCAAACTTTCTGACTGCATTTTCTTTTTACATAAAATATCATCATTCTCTATAGTCCATTTACTATAATGGACACTAACTGCTTATTCTATAGTTCATATATTCTTGAAATGTCAGCTTTTCCAGTCTACAGCATATGGTTGACTATTGATGGCTTTCCTTTTTTTTTTTTTTAATTAGAAGCTAGTATACTAATATAGTTAAAGCAGAAAGGTATAGCTTTAATGTTCTCAGTAAAAACAGATGCCAGTATTTCCTTTCCTGTGTAATCCTAGAATATGTCTAATTGCTCATGAATATGCAAACTAAACTATCACGATTTTCCACCAAATGCTGCAAGTAATTTTGTCTTGTAGTTGAGATGACAGAATTACGAGAGGTAGTTTTTAGTTAATATGAAGGGTGAAACAGTACATCATATTTTATGCAGTTCTGAAAAAAAAGTGTTTGTAACTGATAATCAGATAGTTCCAGAGATCTACAGTTTACAATCAATACGTCATACAGATCTCCAGTGATGTGACACTTTGCTCACACTTCACCCAGGACTTGTTTATCCTAAGACTGACACTTTATAAAGGTATATTCTCAGCAGCTTTTTAAGATTAATGTGGGATTCAAGTGACAGAGGCAGCTGTATGTTCAGATTCTTTGAATTTCAATATGAAAATCAATGTAAAAACTTGCTTCTAAATTCCACTAAAATTTTAAATTTTAAAACAGTACACAATCAATTTACAGCACTTCAAATGGTGACCATTATTTCAAGGAAAATATTTTACACAATTACCTGTTCTTTAGCCAAATAATCTGCCAGGGTATTTAGGAGCTTGTAATATACCTCAAACCACGGTAGGTAACTAAAACAGGAGGGGAAAAAGAATTTTAGTAACATTTCAATGTATTTTTTTCCAGTGCTTACAGAATACCACTACAATTAATCTCAATTGTATATTTCATAATATTTCTACATATAAATACAATGCATATAAAACTTTTCCCTGCAAATGTAATGGTACATCACTGATAGTAGCAAAGCTACATTTCTTTATGCTGGACACCTGTTTGAAGTTCCATTAAGCGTATATTAGCTCATACTACTTTCACTTCCCATTATTTTAAAGGCACCAAAAGATCATTTTAAACATTGCTAAATCACATTTCCACTTTTGTTATGTCTTTCAGCATTTGTGTTATTTGCAATTTTAAAATTCTACATCCTGTTGTACCTGGTGGACTGCCAGAACTGCTGCTTCCCTGGAGAACAACAGACAATTTTACCTGGGCAGATCAGGACCCCCGTATTTGACAAGTAGTGCAATGCCATGCGATAGCATAGATGTCACACTATATGTAAGAATATTGTTCTCCCTATAAAGTAATCTCTATAGATAGATTTAACTTCTAAAAAATGAGAGCATTCACCAATATTGTAAATACACAGTACATCAATACATGAATACTTAATAGACTTCTAAAACAAGTCTGCAGTCCATATGCACGCAATACTCTCAGTGAGTTAAACAGAACCTAAGATAAGTAAGACATAAATAAAGACCATGAGAAAAACTCAAACACCGGAACATCAGTTTCTTTTTTTTTTGGTCACCTTTAACACTGACATCATCAGTGAGTGATTGCTACAGAACTTCCCATAATCACTATTTAAGCCTACAATACAGATGTTACAGGTCTGGTAAACTAAACAGTACCAGTATAAATTCCTCCTTATTTAAAAATTACACACCTTCTCATATCTGTTAGAATTTTATCACAAAGAACATTACTAAAATGGTATGGTTAATATTAGTTGCTTGAGATCAGAAGGGGGCTGGGAAGGAAATAAAGCCTGAAATGCTTTTATTACATTTCATACCCATATTAATAATACTACACACTTTGTTACTCAGTGCAGTAAAATCCACAGACACACTTTCAATGCTTTTGTGTGTGCTGTGGATAAACCTTAAAATTTCAAATCTATATATTTCCGGAAACGTGCTAACTGCAACTGAAAAAGACCAGTATGAAGTACCTAAATGTTTTCCCTGATAGGAAAAGGAAATCTGTTAGGGAAAAACCATGGCTGAAGAGAAGCCACATCTAGTTGTGTGCAAGGAGTCCAGTGAAGGGTTATGTTTTCTTCGTAACACCTCTGTTCTCAGTACACAGCTGGCAAGACATTAGAAACAGTGCCAAATTCTCAGGGCGAAAAAAAGAGAGCAGCAGAAATCTGAACATAGTTATAGTTATGTATTTTCTAGCAATCTTTGCCATCCTTATAAATGCTTGCCTGCTGCTTAAAAAAAAAAAACAAACAAAAAAAACCCCCACATACAACTAAAAAAGCACATGAATTTACACCTGCCAAGCCAAAAAGACACAGAGGCAATGATTTCTTTTAAAGCCACTGTATTAAAATCTTTATCACAATTGATCATACAGCACACTGGCTATTAATCAAACCTACATAAACTTCTTAATGCTTGCTCTCGTTGACAGTAAAGGTGTGACGTTATTGCATTTGCTTTCCAATATATTCTTATATAATCATAAACTTTACTTCATTGCACCTGTAAGGCCACTCCCTGCTTACAGGCATGAACGCTGCATGCCCTCATACAGCACCCATCATACAGCAGCTAAAAGACCTGATCCCTGAGTCCTGTTCCACCTGGCACTCCCATTCTATTCTCTTCTGTAATCACGTTAACCTGGTTTTACATGTCGCTGAAACGCAGCATAGAGAGGCAAACAAAAATTTTCACCACAGCAGTCAAGAGTACCTGCAAAAGTCAGAGCTACTGGACAGTTTTACCAGCCTCGTCTACGGCAGGTTCCAGCGTCCTGCGCAAGCCAAGGTACAAGGTAGGTATAAATCACAAAGTATTTTTACAACACTAGACATGCAAATGGGTTAGATGATCTAAAAGTTTTCCAGTCTTTTGTTAACACCTCTGCATTAATAGTGTACATCACCCCAGCATATTTTGCTGTAGAATACTCTAAAAATTATCTAATCATTCATTTTTCATAATGAACATTTGATTAGCATTCTGTAAAAATAAATGCTCCTACTTCAATAAAATATTAACCATATTTCTTGTATCCATGATCTTAACTCCCCTTTTACTGTGAAAATAAAAGTTAGAAGTAATTTTTAAATAATGCATAAAAAGGTCGAATTCATTATTTGACATTAATGAACGCTAGCAGAAAACCAAGGGAGACTTTTCTTTCATACGCAAGTCATGCTGACCAGAGCACCCGTACAAGAATTTCTTGCCATAGCAAAATCAGGTTGACGATATACTTCCATGTCTTCATGTAACAAAACCACAAAGAAAAACACTGTAAAAACAGACTATTTGCACACAGTTTAAAAATGCCAGTTTCCTTTCTGAGCTGAAAGACTGGAAAAAGAACTGCCTTAAGCCTCATAACCACAGACACGTTTAAAATAATTTCAACATGCCTCTTAAACCTGAAAAATTAAGGCAATCAAAACAAGTACTCCATTACATTATACGGTATGAAACCAAAGGCCACCAAGACCTGTCCTCTCTTTTTCACACAATCTTCAGTTCTTCTAAAGGAGATTAATTGCAAAAGTTGTTGTCGATATTTTTAATTGTACTGTTCTTAGTGCAACAAAATATTACAAAGATCTATTGGAGAGCATAGAAGTTCCCTTTATATCTTTCTTCTATGTATTTGCCAAATGCTATTAATTCAGTATAATAAAGAATTCTTATATTTGTTGTTTTCATAAACAGTGCCTTTGTGTCTGCATATACAATGTATCTCTGCATTCAAAAGTAAATATAAACACAGGTTGTGTTTGTTGGTAAGACAGGTATCAGGTGGTATTTTAGATTCTCAATTCAAAGAGTAAGTATAAGCTCTTTTATTTTGTAACATCCTAAAGGCTGTCAAGCATATTTTTATCCTCTTGTACCACAGCCTGATTTTGCAAGCACCTGTGTTAATAATCCTATTAATTTATTTGGACTACTCTAGATGAACATTCCCATGAAATAGGCTTTACATCTTTATCCAGAGACCGTATTGGATAAAGCACTGTGTATAGAATTTTAAAATCACAGAATCCCTTAAGTTGGAAAAGACCTTCAAGATGACCGAGTCCAACCGTCACCCAACACTGCCGAGTCCACCACTACACCATCCCCCTAAGCGCCACATCTACAACGTCTTTCAATACCTCCGGGGCGGGGGGTGGCTCCACCACCTCCCTGGGCAGCCTGTTCCAACGCTTGGCAACCCTTTTGGTGAAGAAATGTTTTCTACTATCCAGTCTAAACCTCCCCTGGTGCAACTGGAGGCCATTTTGTCTTGTCCTATTGCTTGTTGCTTGGGAGAAGAGACCGACACCTACCTTGCTACAACCTTCTCTCAGGCAGTTGCAGAGCAGGATAAGGTCTCCCCTCAGCCGCCTTTTCCTCCAGACTAAACGCCCCCAGTTCCCTCAGCTGCTCCTCACAGACCTTGTGCTCCAGCCCCTTCCCCAGCCTCGTTGCCCATCTCTGGACACGCTCCAGCCCCTCAGTGTCCCTCCTGCAGTGAGGGGCCCAGAACCAGCCACAGGATTCCAGGTGCGGCCTCACCAGTGCTGCGTACTGGGGGACTATCGCTTCCCCAGCCCTGCTGGCCACACTGTGTCTGGTACAAGCCAGGGTGCTGTCGGGCTGCTTGGCCACCTGGGCACACTGCTGGCTCCTGTTCAGGTGGCTGTTGGATCAACAAGCTCAGGTCCTTTTTGGCCAGGCAGCTTTCCAGCCGCCCCTCCCCCCGCCTGTAGCGTTGTGTGGGGCTGTTGTGCCCCAAGTGCAGGACCCAGCACTGGGCCTTGTTGGCTTGCATGGCACTTCTGCGTCTAATAGCTAAAAACCAGAAGCACTACAGGTGAAAGAATCTTCTTAGTTTGTTCTGTTAGCAAATCTTGCAAAATTTAAACTTTGTTTAGCACAGACAACTAGTCTGTGTACGGAAAAGTCATCAAGCGCACAAATGTCCATCGACATCTGTTAGGCTAGGTAATATTTTTTTTTAATTCAGTACAGAAATGCATCCTCTGCAAAAAATAGTTTTGAAATGGCTGAATTTAACGAAGGAAACCTGTAATACGTTACTCCTAGCTCAAAATCCTCACATTCATACATACCTTAACAACAGATAAAATCAAAATTAAAATCCATTACTAGACATCATACTTGTATTCATTGAATTATTTATGAGCAGTGTATTTCATAATTAATTAGCTATTCTACAAAATTGTCAAAAGGTTATCAATGAACCCCCTTCACAGTAGATAAAACCGAGGAATAACAGGGCTTTCATTTTCAATTTTAATGCATTTAGAAGCCTAAACCTCAAATAAAAATAATTTAGGTTCTTAAACTATTAAACCATCATCGGCTTCTTGTTTATTTTTCTCTACTTGTACACATTGTCTTTGCATTCATCATGTCACTATCAATAACTATTTGAGAAACAAACATACAACTTCCAGCAACATACAGCAATGTCTCCAAAGTTGCCACAAAACTTTTCCCCCATAATAAAGAAAAATACTAAAACACATGCAATATTTTTTTAATACATATCTATTCCCTGATTGAGAATACAGTGGTCTTTATTTAGAAGTACAGCCACTGCCTGTCACAAAAGCAAAAACCCAAGATATTTCATGGTTAATTAAAAACGTACTTTGCATTTTCTTTTAATCCAAATGAGCCACAAGGCAGGAGCTCAGACTTTTATTCAAAGTCACTCATAACCCTTGTTGCTGTAAGTAGACTTCCACCTCACTGGTGCCTCTACTATAGCTCTGATAAAACTTTTACATTCATGAGTCAAAGGTTAAATAAAGGAGAGGAAATGTTTTCTGTCAAATAGTCAGGTAACCACTAACAGTCCTGAACTATCAGCAGGAATCTAACTTCTAGTAATCAAATAAAACTAAGGAAACTGCCTTTCCGTAGCTAAATGTCTAATGTCTAGGGGCTACTTTTCTGTCTGGAAAATTGACACAAAATGTGTAAAATTGAAACATTCTGCTTCTAAGGGATTTGCCTAAAGGAAGAGAGAGAAAGCTTCAAGCACTTCAAGCATGGTCTGAACTGAAGAACTACAAAGGCTTACCACATAAACCTGTCCTCCTTATTAGAGCATTTCATTTGGAAACATAGGTGACAATTTTACAGTCATAAAATTAATGAAATCTAAGACTGAGCACTTTAATGATGCATTTTGCGTTCCTATGGATACATAAGGTCACTCTCGGAGTCCACCAACAGTTTCAAGACTTTTAACAAAACAAATTTCAGTCAAATTATTTGCACTTTCTACTAAAATCGTTCAGGTAATTCAAACACAATTGCATGTAAACCCAAGTATTATTCCTACTGCAAACAGCAGTGATATTTAGAAACAATACTCAGAAGAATTAAGTCTCCTCCTATTATTCAAAAGAGAACACTGAAATTTCTACTGTGCCACTTCACAACTGGCAAAATTATTATTTCAATTAAGACATAAAAAGTAAGACTAGAAGAAAAGATACAGTATAGTATATGAGCACAACAAGGTATGTTACTCTTATATGTTATTCCTGTTGTGGTACCCCTTGTTTTTACAGGGCTGCATTCGCTCAACAGTCTGTGGACAGAGAGAAGGTGACCCAGCAGGAGTCACACCGACAGCTTCACAAAGCAGCCGCGCAGTTTAAAGCAAGAAAAAAAAACCCAAAAAACAACAAAACAAAACTTGGCAAAGGAATCACACAAAACTTCTGGAGAATAACCCAAGAAGCATCCTCTTATCTTAATATGGGTTTGCACTTACTGGCGCTTTGAATTTGGCAACTGTAGTCCAGCCCTGCATGATCGTTTCAGACAATATTGTGTCACAATTATGTTCTTCAAACAAAAATGCCCGAGACAGCTACCTTAGGGGATTTTTACTTCACTGTATAAATACACAGACAACTTGAACAAAACATTCTGATTTGGGAGAAAATTCTGTTTACACAATTCATACACACATGTTTCTAAAACATAAGAAAACCCATAAAACTTAAGCTAGAGTTTTAGATGTAGATTTTCTGTTTCAAACTATCCAGTTTAAAGCAGGACCATGTGGCTGCAAATTCAGAGATGATTTCCTTTAATTAGTGTTTCAGATGAAGAACAAATCATAGAGAGAAGTCCCATAAATCAAGCAGCTTTAGACTGCTGGTGTAAAACCTGAGGACAAGCAGCCTTTCCTTCAGTTTTCAGTTCAGAACGCCATTCAGCAGCTCAAGCCCTGGCTCCTAGCAGCCCTGGCACGGGTTAACGCCTGGCCTGGTACCATTCACAAGGGACATCCACAAGAGAAAAGCTGTGTCCTGTTCCCCACTCATCAGCCTATCCAAATGTCTATAGTATTTCCTTCTCATCACTTTGACTGGCTTGTTCCTGCTCTTCTTTTCGGAGATTTTTACTTAGATTTTAGTTATTTATGACCATTTCACTTAGTAAATTTTTCAGTATTTTACTACCCCTAGTTGTCTTTGTTAAAGCCCAAGTCAGCAATCTTAATATGTTCCTCTTGTTTGAGGCAATATACATGTATGTGCATATGCAGATGTAAATAGTTAGACATGGTATTTATATAGACCTGCATTTGTGTGTTTATATAAAAGTCTATGACTATTGTGTAAGACAAGTAGTTTGAACTGCTCACACAGCAGAGTAATTACATTCACACACTGAATACAAATTTATGTTATTTTGATATATGGAAGAGAACAAGTGTGAACATGCATACACACTCTTTGTATATAAAGACAGCCTTAATTTATTAAGATTTCTTTGATTTTGGTTAATTTAAGATCAGCAAGCATGTACAAAGGAAAGCCACATAAAATGTCAAAAGAAATCTGCTACTGCATCCCTTTCACTTGGCCACTTCTAATGGATCTTGGATGCAGAGCAGAAACCAGACTGGATACTAGAAGACATCAGATGGAAATACTGATGCATTCTTTCTGTCTGAGCACAACACACAAATTGGAGAGAAATGGACTACCAAGCTAGAAGTACAATGCTGTGAAGCTAGTGCTGTTATGCATTCAGCTATGTGTTGTAAATTTGAAACTGTCACAATAAAAGCAATGAAGGCAATGCTTTGATTACAGTTCGGTGAAAAATTATAGCTTGCCACTTTTCATTTTCCTTGTTATTTCTACCAAGTAACAGACCGTTGACTAATCTTTAGCTGATGTATGTCTGTGGAAAAATAAAATAAATGCCCAAGTTTACCCCAGCTGAGAATTTCCATCCTTTGCTTTGTAGCACTACAAATAGTATTTAAATGTGCATACCTGAGCTTGCGTAACTGATTAAACATTTGTTATTACAGCATTAGAAGCCAGCCAGACAATGTTAGTACAAGTAAAAAATTTTGTTTCTCACTTGATGAGGGAATAAAAGGTTAATTCAGATAAAGAGCTAAAAGCATGCACATACATTCTCACTCCAGGCCTTAACAAGGTATACTAACAAAAGGTATCACAGAGAAACGTGTTAAACATCATACGCTCCCAAATCCTACAAATCAAATCTTTCTGCAGTATTATTAAAGAAGTATTGTCAGGATCATAGAAAGTCAATTAATTCCCAGAATATAGTCTTTTCCTTTTGTTATTTTCATTATATGGCCATAATTATTATTTTATGCAATATTTAGAGCAAATACTTATTATTAAAATTACTTGACCAAAAATGTCCAGTGTATTGGCTTTCAACATTAAGTTTAGAATCTGTTTAAAAGCTCACAAAAATCTTCATGGGATATCTCCAGTAGTTTTAAGCACTGCTCTGTAAGTTTCTATATTATGTGGAGGTTTTTTGCCCCTGCACATGGTCTATTACTGAAATTCTCATACAAGTTGCTGTTGGGTTTGTCTCCCTAACTCATGTGGTCTATCCTAAGGACACCTTCTGCGACTGCCCGATTTCCATGTTGTTCAAATACCAGATAATCTGCTTTTCTTCACAAGCTTCCTAGCTTACTCTCCAGCATTATCCATGTTGCCCCTCTGCCGCCAGTGGGTTTGGCTCTTTGGCAGCACGTGGCGCCTCTTTCACCTTGTGTTCGGGGATTCTCACTTTGAAGGTAATTACACTTCACTTCAGTCCTGTTGTTCTCATGTGTTGCTGAACTGGAAGTTCTCATTTCCTCTGTGGGCATCAGAGGCCGCTAGGCTCTTAAGTGAAGTTGCAAATTTGCCTTTTAATTAAAGCACACTGGCTTTGAATTAATTTAATTGAAAGGGGGTTAGGACAGCTAAACAAGTCTTTTTTTTTTCATTACCAAAACAATTGTCTTACAGGAGAAGAAAGAAAAAGCAGAGGGAGAAACAAAGTATTTCACTGGGGTCAACTTCGTAATCACCAATATCTCTTCTGCAATCAAGCAGCATGCTCTTTATTGAGAATTATCTGGCTCTAAGCATTTCTTAGATTAAATACGGTCTGGCTAAATAAACATGGAAGATACATCCAAAAATCATATTTCCAAGGACAGGAATACATAATAATGCACTTTATTGTTAAATTGACTGGATACTTGACAAAGATCTCATTAAAAAGTAAAAATACATAACATTCAAAGCCTCTAAAGCTGCAGCATATTGCACTCTGCTTTTAAGCAAAGATTTCATGTTATTTAAATAGAATTATTTAGCCTCACACAAGGATATCATCACATAGGGCTTGGGTCCACTTTTGAAATGAAATCAGTGTTAACACTTGTAGAAAAATTATATCCTGATAGATAAATAAAACACATTAGCAGATACTTTTTCGTGTATTTTTCTTACATTCACTCCCTGACTCAACTTTACTTGGGCTGACTTACCTTAGAATACAGAGACAGACCCTGCCTCCTGTCGTCAAACGGCAAAATCCAAACCTTTGCTTACTTTCAATGTCGGTGAGCACAAAGGTAAAATGCTGTCCTACTTGGTTTTGGGACCCCCTGAAAAATTAGATACAGAGCATAAAACCACTAAATCACATCAAACGCGAGCATTTAAGTCCTTGGTCTCAAGCCTCACTACCCCTCCCTCCCTCCCCAGCACCCAGGTGCCCCCTGCCCCCCGCCCCGTCTCATCAGCACAGAGGAGCCCAGGTCCCTCGGTGTGTCACACAGCTCGGGCCGCAACAGGCACAGCGGCACGGTGTGGCACACAGCCCCTCACTACCTAAGGCCCAGGCAGAGCCAGCACAAGCCTGCCACAGCCTGTCGGCTTTGAGGACACCTCAACAGTGGAAAACGGTACCCAGAAACAAGGTTTACAATTCTACAAATAATTAATTAAACGGGCATCCTACAGGCCTGGTTTAAGGCATCCATTAGAAAACTGACTTCTTTTTTGCGCCTTTTTTTTTTCTTTTTCTTTTTCCCTTCAGAATAGCTCCCTTGGTTAAACCTGTAGCCTTCCTATGCACCCACACATCTTCCTCCCTTTTTTTGCACTACACGTTGCCCAACAAAGAACTTGTTGCTGAATTCATTTTCCAGTGCAAAAAAAAATATGCAAAAACCAGTAAATAATCAAGAACTAACAGCATAAGAGCTAAAACAATAGTATCTTCAAGACTATATCAAAACATGCACCGACTCGAGCCTTACTCTGCCTTGAAAGTTGACAGAAAATTTCCCTGCCTGATGCTCCAGCTCCTTTTACCCCCAAGCTCTGCCCTGCCAGCATTCCCTCAGCAGCGCAGCCCAACGCATTTTGTTCTCGGTTTCTGCCTCCCGCTCCAGTGTCACCTCTGACTCCTCATACTTGTCTCCAGGTCCCAGTACCAAGCTCCATTCCTGGCCTCTCCACTTTCTGCTTGACAGTATGAACCTTTTCCCAATTTCTTTTTAAGAAGAAATGGCATCTTCACTGCCATGACATGTCTCTTATCTCCTTCATGGTCTCAAGCCAGGCACCTTTCTCTCCTGTGCCATTTGTCAGCGTCAGACAAGAGATCACTGAGAACATGGGACAGACCTGCTTTTCAGTGTGGCCAAACTTCAGTGATCTTCATAGAAATGTTCTAAAACGCTTACATTGAATGCATTTTGCAATCAAACGACTGTATCTGAAGTTCACTCACAGAAACACATATTGCACTTTTCCAAAATCTCCCAAAGAAAAGCAGCTTTAGGTAAGCTTGGCTTTTTCAGCCAGGAGAGGTAATGTGTAGCACAGAATGCAGCACAGAGTGGTTTGGGTTGGAAGTGATCTTTAAAGATTTAATTAAAGCCAAATGAAAACAAAGTTATAATGGGGAACACATGGAGATTTGCAAACATAAAATGCAGCATTTCTCCCTGTAATTCTATTGTCTGCTGTTCTTTTTCCACTCTTCCATGATCTTCTACAGCAGAATACCTAAGCACCTGCTAGTAAGCACTATGATTAGCGTGCGTCACGTGTGGTTCGATCTTAGATGCCAAGCTGAAAATGAATTCCTAGAGAAGCTGAAAACCATCACAGATCTCAGTCTTCCAATCTAAGAGCACAAAATATTTTTTTTATTTATCCCCTGCAATATGTTTGGGGGTTTTATTATTGTGGCTTTTTTGTGTTTTGTTTGTGTTTTGTTTTTAAACCTCCATCAAAAAAAAAACCAAAAATTTTCCCCTAGGAAAGAAGAAAGCAGCAGAGGATCAAAGAGCGAGAGAAGTTACAATGTACAAATTTATGTTACAATGCTTAACGTGTGCATGACAACAGCTTAAAGATTAGCTAAGTGATACCACTACCCAGACCGTAGTGCCCCCACTCATTTCAGTTTGGTCTAGTCCCTCGTGAGCATACAGTGACCAGGCTGAAACAAAAGGCTGTGCTGAGCATATATGACACTACAAGACACATTTAATCCAATATAATCCCTGGAAACCCACGCTAATTAATGGCCTATTTTTTTGGTCAGGTAATTAAACTCAAATGATTAAAACAAGCATTCTCCTCACTTGTCTTCGATAGACTGGAACAACTTGGTGTGCTCTTTAAACACAGTAAACGCTCAGTGGCTTTCACTTAGTCCTTCATTTTTCAGGTTCTGTATAGCGAGCACAGTGCCTGTGTATTACACCCCATACAACACAGAGCTATCAATAACACAGGGTTATTACTCCCCTGCCAATGATGCAATTTGCTATCTCACATCTCTGCATTTTCTGCTTTATTCCTGACACCAGACTGCCACCGAAACCTGCAGTATGGTTTCAGTACCACACACACACTGCCCAGGGGCTTACACAACAGTTCAGCAGGAGCTGGGCAGTCAGCAGCACCGGTAATGCACCACACAGCGATCTCCGCTGCCTCCTGCTCCCACCCCTCCCTGCTCTGCTGCATCCCACCATCAGGTGTGGAGTTTTCCACAGCCACAACCAGCTTTTTCTTATGTCACAGAACCCCTGGCACAGTTCTGTAGTCGGGTGCCTATCTACCCATCTACCATCGGTCAAGACCCATAGAGATCATTGATAATTCACAAGCAATTGTTAATACACACTCATCTATGCAGGCGTTGTTTTTAATGTATGGTGTACATGTATGTCAAGCAAATGGTAACTCTATTACTGCTTGACAACAATTCCTTAGCCCCGAAAAACTCGTATCAGCAAGGATCTCTTGCTTTCAGGTACTTGTCTCTTCCCTTCCCAAAACCTGAAGACGACAGTGGAAAACAACCAGTATTGCAATTAAAGCATACGTAAAAATGTCACGACACAAGACCACTTTAAAGCATGAGATTTAAATTCTGATATTCCTTATTAAAAATAGCCCAGTCAAGTTACGAGTTCACCAATTCCAACACCATCTCACCACCTCCAACTCCATGTCTTCCTTTTGCTTCTTTAAGACAGACAAATCCATGTTTCAACAGTAAATGTAAAAGTGGCCCAGCTTGAAAACTGCTTCCCACACAGTTTAGAAGGAGGTGTAAGCAGCATGTTGCAGATTTTCAAACTAAGAAAAACTCCAAGGTTAATACTGAGCCTCCACAAAGAACCCATAAGTTTACATTTGGTCCCAGTTGCTTCAAAGGAACAGCTAATAGCAGCCAGTGACCACCCATCTGGACCGCGTTTTGCGATCAGTTTAAAATACTGAGTTAATCCTGGATTTCTAATTTGAGAACTCCACTTAAGATCCAAGGGCAGCAAGGATGTCAGGTTTTTTACTCCTCTTCAACAGAATTAACACTGACTATACATAAGCCTTACAGAAACAAATTATGATTGGGGATTTGTATGCATTGATAGATAACCACCATGTATAAACCAGGCCCGTAAAACATTTAAGAAGTGGTAGCACTACAATTTTAAGATATATATTGCATATACCCTCATGGACAAATGCTAGCTATGTGACGCGGGGTTCATGCCTCTGTTTCACTGCAGCCCATTCAGGTTGTTCAGAAGTCAACTCTCACCTCCAGAGGCAGGTAGCAGCTCCCAGCACTGCTACTGAACCACCACAAATGACGCCTCTCAAAGTTCTCCTTAACGTGAAAATCAACCCAGGTAAAGCGTAATTATGTACCAGAGTTCCCTACACAAAATGTTACCTAGACTTTCTATCGGAGTGCAGGATCAACTGGCTGAGCTTCAAAAAATTTCTGCAAAATGGTGGCCGAGCTGGCTGCTTGAAGAGAGCACGATCCACTCACCTGTGTGGGGAGAGCAGGCACAAGTTGTTCCCAGCCTTCACTGACCTTCTCACTCACTCCTCTGCCTTGCTCTTGACTTGCTTTCAACTCTTGCCCTGCATGCTTACTTTTAATCTTAGTTTAACAATAATAAATCACTAATAGCAAAGAATGTACGTAAATACTTAGTAACCCTGCAGACTACAATGGGCTCTTTCAAGGTTATTACAGTTCACTGTAGAATAGAAGTAGTTTTTAAAATTTTCTAAGTACATATCTACACAATGCAGAAAAGGCTCTTTGGGTATGCAGTAGGTAAAGAGTCATTTTAAAGATTTTTGTTTACACTATAGTCATTGTTCAGGACTCATTTTAAGGCTGCCTTGAGAAAACTAATTAAGGCAGGAATTAAATCTCTTCTACAAACCAAAACCAGCATGTCTAATTATTGACTTTATCCCTTGTTCTCAGTAAGAATTGCTCTTCTTCCAAGTTAATCTGTTTAGGATACAGAAGATGTTTGAAATTATTTTTTTCTTCTTCAAATTTTAGACATCTTTGAAGGGTTTTGAATTTCAGATTTTTCAGATTCAGATTCAGAAAAAATTCATTTTTTCAGTGAGTTCCAGAAAATTATTATGCATGGGAATACAGATTTTGATGACTTATTTTTAGAAGAAAACAATGTTACTGGTATTGTTAATTACAAGGTGTCATGTACACATACTTGACCAATGTAACTGAAGTACACAGTTCTGATGAAAGCTTTGGTGGCTGCTACCTAAACTTGAAAATTTCAAATGTATTTAATCTCCCAGTCTGACACTGAGAATCAAACCCCGCCAGTCATTCAACCTAATTCTCCCCTGATCAGAGAATGGATTAGAAACCATTTCAAGGAGAAATTTGAAAACCAGATATTAGGGTAGTGGTACAAGCTGATGCAGAGACTGGGGAGACAGTCACCCTAGGTTGGGCCATCTCCTTCAACTAATTGCTATCCCCAAAACTCAGCTTCAGGAACTATTTTTCTCCATTTCCAAACCCACTCCATGATCCATGAGCCCACAGCTCAGGCTCCCTGTGTGAAGGGCTCCTCTGCTCCAACTGAGCTGACTTGAGATCTGCTTCTCATAAACCCCAGGAAGAAACATCAGAAAGAACATCTTTACACATCAGAAAGAAAAGGAACAGGAAGAAAACTGCATAAGATATAAAAACATACAAAGCTACCACCAAGTAAGAAAATCCCCACAAATAAAAAGGACAGTCAACTTGTAACTGGGGTTATGTCTTCAAACACTAGAAGCATTAAAAGACACCACACTACTAGTTAGCACCACACTACTACTTAGTAAAGAGTCTCACTGGGTGTATTCCAGTTGCAAGAGCAGCCTGCTCTGGCCAGGGGCCCTGGCCATCGTACCTGCCCAGGGTCTATCAGAGGTCCCTCGGTGTGCCCAGGTCTCCTCTCAGATGGGTCCACTTCTGCACACACACGGCATCCACACAACCCGCACTCAAAACGAATAGTTACACTCTTCCACAGTGCACGCCGTAACCTTCCTGACAAAGACTTCTCTCTTACACATACGTACCATGATACAATGAGGGAAAGGATGGAAAGGACTCAGCTGTATAAAACTGCTGCTGTGCATTTCAGTTCACAACCTATTCTGCAAACTGACTGGAATGACTGAAGCATGCAGGAAATGCTATAATTTGTTTATCTTCTCCTGTACAGCTTAAATATGTTCTCAATTTTTTACTTTTCGTTCTTAACTATTTACCTCGAAGGCAAAAATATTGGTGTAAGGTATAATTGCCTTTCACAAGAGTTGGGTTCACAAACCCAACGATCTCTACAGCCACTGTTTCACGTTTGTCTTTATTATAACTGTGTTTCTGCACACAGATTTTTACCAGAAATACCAACAAACCCAACATTAGCCAGGAACGGGAGATGGAAGGTGATGTCATTCCTGCCATCATTACTCATTGACCCTAACAGATTATGAGCTAAATAATATGCACAGTAATTTCCAAACTTGAGCAATATTCTACTGCTAATGAGAAATCTTCTACAGCAGCAGAAACACTTCTTACGCTCCAAAATGTAACATTTCCCTGCAATCTGGTGGGTGCTGGTAGGGGAAATTAATGAGGTACACATCATTGTCTCCATGCTGATCCTACACAGGCATTTTCCAAAGTGTCTTAGCTAAAAAGGCACGCGTGTTACACATTCAGCAGAAGAAATGCATTCTGAAAGGGGAAAGATAGAGAAAAGGAAGGAGAGAGGGGAAATATTTATGGCAGAGACAAATGACAGAGATTCAAAGCATAGATAAGATTGAGGGGTCAAGCAATGACATAGTGCAACTTCAGACTGAATTTGTAATGGGCCCAAAAGGAACAAGAGGAGAAGTTGCATGCTCACTAATCGCCATCCAGCTAAGTAACTGATGGATGTAGAGATCGAGGTGCAGGCTCTCTGCAAAGGTCCGAGTTTTGGGTTAAGAGTGAAAATACGCAAGACTGCTGGAGAAAGAAAAATGAAGAAAACCATGCAGAATTTGTGTAAAGGATTCAAGGCACAAGACAAAGAACATAGCGCTTTTTCTGATGTATTAATATTAGCTTAGCAAACATTAAAAGGAAATTAAGATCTTGATGTTCTCAAATGTTAAAACCTATTCTGTATGAAAAGAAATGGAGAAAGGAATTCTGTTGCAGAGAAAAGGGAACTTAGTCATAAATACCTACAAGTAAACCCTTAGAATGTTATACAATTGTGCCATTTATGAAGCCGAAAATAATTTATTCATACGAAAAAAAAAGACAGGTTTTTGGAGAAAACACTCAAGAACTTCTATGACACAATTCATTTCTTAACCCCTTCAAAATAAAATGTAAGCCATAACCAGCAGTAATGAAATTATGTGCTTACTTTCAATAAAAAAAATTATATAAAACTTAAAGTCATGGTCAAAACATTACACCATTGTGCCTTTTTTGGCTTGACTTTCAGTTTAAATTTAATGGGAGTTACCTCTAGATTTTTAATCACCATTCACAGCATGTACTTTCGATAATTAGAACGAGTAGTGTACAGTTATTTATAACATCTGCATATAAGATAAAGTAAGTACATCTGGTGAGATGATGTAAGCATCAAACAGTGAGAACTAAATCTGGATCTCTGTCTACAATCACTGTCATACAGTGAATAAAGCAAATTAAAATATGTGTTCTCATTTCATTCACTTTTCAAATCATTCTCTAATACATTTGGAAGAAAACAGGTGATAATGAACTTAGCACTCTGCTTTAATGGTGCTTTAACTTTCCCACTCCCATAACCTGAATAATATAGATTACCTAATTTAATGAGTTTTATGTAGGTAATTAGCAGAAATGACACTCCATTGCCTTCAACTGCTGTATAGTAAGAACCCAGAAGCAATCTATGGAACAGTCACATTTTTTGTTCTAGGTACCTTGATCAGCAGCATCAGCGGAAATTTCATTGGTAATTTCTAGCTCTTACCAGGACCAGATATTGCTTGAAGTGGTTTACGTGTATATAACACAGGCTGAGAAACTACACTCTCTAAAGTACGATGTGCTCAATCAATGAAACAGATACTTTGTGCTTCACTTCAATCAAAGCTTTCTGTACCGAAATAAACATTGAAACTGCCTGTAAAACACCTGGGGGTATTAGACGTACAGTCTATTACTAATCTGTACACAAGAAAAAATATTATTATTTTTTTCCCCACCAGACAAGTGAAAGCACATTTATGGCTAGATGAAAACTAAAATTCTTGTCACATTTCAAATGTCCATTGGAAAAAAGCCATATAAAAAGGAGCTATAGCACTGTTTTTCCTCAATTTTTTGTAAGTCCAAATTTCAAAATAAAAAGTAAAACTGAGAAAGCAGAAGACCACTAGTTTTCTCAAAAAAAAAAAAAAAAAAAAAAAAAGTAGTAATGTACGTCTACATTACAGAAAATGCCTGAACGGAATAGTGAATGGTAAAAACACCACACAGCCAGCAAGTTGTTCATACAAATAGCTCGCCAGTCGCCTGCTTTCTTTAATGAGCTTCCAGTATTTCTGTCCTTTTCCCCCACAATAGCTCTGCCCCTCCCCCTCGTCCATGCTCTTTCATACTCTCATGATCCCACACTGCCTTTGGTTCTCCCACAAACCTCCTAAAACTCAGCTCCCAGCTGCGCTAGAAGCCACAAGCGCGGTGGCCGGTTGTGGAGATCTCACAGCGCTGCCCAAGCAGGCAGCAGGCCAGGCCAAACACAGCCGGCTTGTTCCCCTCCCCAGTATATTTCAGCTTCCAAGGACTGCTCCTCCTTCTGTTCAACTGCCAATTTTTATGAAATTTTTAGAAATCCTGCACCTTTGAGAGCACTGCTTTACAGTCGAGTATGAGGCCAAGAGTCAAAAAGTGTGTCTGCGGAGGGAGCATGGGCGGGTATTAACAGACAAACAATAAACATTACATAACTTTGTCTTTTTTTCTTTTTTCTTTTCCTTCCCTCAGATACTCAGCTAAAAAACATAGCTAGCTATGCTATAAATTTATGTTTTCCCAACACTGTATTGATTAAGCTTATTCATCTCATATGAGCAACTGTCTTCTGAATGGTTCAACAGAAATAGTTAATGCAAGACGAGTTATCTGAAAATAATTATTTGCTGCCACTGATTATCTTCTTGCCACTGGATGGCAGCAACAGAACCTCACCTTTTTCTGTTATCCTCAAATTTTATTTCCATTATTCATCTTCATTACCAATTTTAAACAGAATTCTGTACATATCTTAAGCACATTACAGACTTCAATGCTTTAAAGCCAACACTGACAACCGTATTAGTTAAGTCATTAAAACAGCTTAAAGGACAGTGAGATTAACCAGTTCAAAACCCAAACAACTTAATTAAATTCAACTACAAAAGACTAAATGAACGTAGTTTATTTCAGGGAAGTTGTGTTTATGAAGATCTTTATTTTGCCAGTGTGTTTTTCCTGCAAAGCCTCTCTTCTTTCCTCTACACACAAACCATCTTTTAGTCCACTGAGAGCAGCTCCTTGCATCTGATAGATGCTCCTCATCTTTGAGACTCCATCTACAACTGACGCCTATGTTGTTCTGAATCCAGCTCAGCCTGCATGCTACCTGGGTGTATCTTTCATGAATTATGCAAATTAAACTTCTAATTCAATCTTTGCTGATTAGTACAGTATGAGTTTTCCAAACTGAGTATAATTTATTAAATTAATTGCCATAAATCATTTTGACAAGCTTAAATAAATATTTTAATTATAAAAATGTTTTATATGAACAATTTATATGACTGGCAGCATTACATGGAAGCCACACCACCAGAAAGGTAAGAGCTAATCTCTGAGAAAAATCAATTGCATATTCAGTTACTTCCACGCAATTAAAGTCTTCATTTCTTTGAACTCAAACAACATGTTTTTCAGTACTGCTGGGTGAGCTTTTACATCCTGGTGCAACATAAGTTTTCGGTTTGGTTTTTTGCTTGGTTGTTTTTTTACGATGCTCGCCATTTGAAGGAAACTGTTATTTCCTTATATTTACACAGATTATGTTTACAGTTATAATGGACAAAAACTGGGAGCTGGAATGTAGCTCCACCTTGGAAAAGATATCCCTATATCTCTGTAAATGTTGCATCTTACTGTGGTACTTTCCTACTAGTGATTTCATAGTTACTTTAGGAACAAAGGATGTGGTGTTCTTCTCATCTGCAGGTGCAAGTTTAGGAAGTGCAGTATGTTTTCCTTTTCTTTGTATCTTCCCTTTCATAGAAAATGATATTTAGCCTACCTGCAATATTTTTAAATACACGATAACTGTACCACATACCTTTCAATGTCAAAAGGAAAGCAGAACTTCGGAACGCTGTTCAGCACTTCCTGTAAATACAAGTCAAAGAAATAAAGTTAGGATTTTTTTAAAAGGCTTTTGAAAGGCTTTCAGGGCAGTTGTTAACAACTACCCTACAGCTTGCTTTTAAAAAATATCTAAAAATACTCATAACAAATAATAAGTTCAAGGAATATATGATTGCAGAAGATACAGCACACGTTCCTGGACTGAAATAATTGATTATTAAAAAGGAATTAAGTTTGTGCTTTGGCAGATTGCAAAGACAATGCCACAGAAGCCCCAGGAGGCAAAGGCCTGGCCTGAAGGGTATTAACACCCTTCACATCCCCGCTGGGATTCCCTTCAACAAGGCCATATGGATTTTACAAGAAGCACCACACCATATGGGTAAGCCACGTCTGCTGCTACTTGTACCACAGACTAGCCACAGGGACTTCTGACAGATCCTGGCTCAAAAATACAAATGTTGTTTCAATTAAAATGCAGGCAGAGAAAAGGGAATGAAGTTGGCAGCAGAATGAATTACAGAGAGGTATAACAACTCTATACATGTTCCATAGTCAAATGCTGAAAATTATGGAAATCGTCTGCTGGTCCAAAGTAGAAATTTATATGATTAACCCTTTGTGTTTCACAAGCAAGACTTGCTATTAATAAAGGGAAGGGGGTGGGGGGAATCCACCAGATCTACATTCATACCATAATCTGAAAGGATAATGTCACTCTTTTTTGCAGAATTTTATTTAAGAAGCTGTTCAGTGGCAAATTAAATGTGTTAATTAAAATATAAAAATGCTCTCAAACAAGTCAACATTTTTCTTTAAAAAAAATAAAAGTTAATTACGAGATCAGTTAGCAGCAAATATTAAACAATGACTTTACAAGATCCCAGAAAAACAAGTTTTATTTCCTTGCTCCCAAATGGGAAAACGAACCCTCCCTGAAATGCTCAAGCTAAGAAGAGGCAGTCAACGTCAACATCGTTGGCCAAAGCTACAGGATTCCCTTTTTGTAGCAGACCAACAGACATCTCATACTGCTGAACACACGAGTTATCCACAAGGTGTGCACTTTCAGAAAAATGCACATTAACTGCAAATTTCCAGAGCTGCACACAGGGGTTTAGGAACTTGACCTAAGATGTTAGCACTCTCCAGCCTGAATTCTGTTTATTGCATGTTGAACAGTCAACTCCCATTAGGGGAAATTATGTATTTAAATTCCTACACACCACAATGATTATTTACTTCAAACATTTGTCTGGCTCAGTGGATAGCGTAAAACATGAAGAACCCATGCAAGTTAATCAGCAAGGGGATGAACAGTCCAGGAAAAAGATGCCTCTGAGTACTGGATGCATATATTAGTTGCAACGTTCTAAAGGTATATGATGTGCCCCAGTAAACCATCGTGCAGGAGAAAATGGAAAAGTCAAATTTTCCAGAATTTCTAAGTCATACAAGAGAGTTCAAGAAATCTTTTGAACTTTCACTTTGTCAGCACAGATAAAGAAGGGTATGAAAGTCACATGTTGTGTTTTGGGAAAAGTTATTAACTTAATTATAAATAGCAGTACATATAACATTCTCTAAGAGAAACTGCACAAGCGCCACCCTGCCTGCTGTGAGTGGCCACTGCAGAACAGTGAGGAGCAAAATGCAAACAGGGCAGGTAAACATTTGAATTTCTGTGGGCAGGAAACAAGCATACACGGTGCTGGGAGCAGTAATAACAAACTCTTAACAAAAGCAAGCAAGCAGAACAGGCTAATCAAAACTTTTAACTCAGAAATTTCCTAAACATTTCCAAACAGTCTCTTCACTTCAGGCTCATAAAGCTTGTTTTTCCTCTTCCAAAGAAAGTATTCTATACTCTACTTAAATTCTCTTTCCAAATCTGCACCTATCCTCACGCTGTAAGAAGTAATTTTCTCCTCGCTACCAAGGATTTTAATTGCTGCCTGGCGAGCTTAGCACCAACTCAGAATTTGGTATGGAAATGTATTCATTTATGTTCTCCATTGTATTCTCTCAGAATAAATTATCACACATGAAAAGGAAAACAAAAACAAAATGAAAAAAACAAAGGTATTAGCTCAATATTTTGACTAAATAACCTGAAAATTATGGGTCTGTTTTGCAGCATTTTCCAGGCTGAGCGGCAGGACAGCGTCCCCCAGACCCACTCCGTCCCCCCCAGCCAGCACACGTGCACGTAACTTCTGCAGAGCAGCCTCGCTCGCTTCCCAACTGGCAGGAGCATCCCTCAGGGGACAAGTCTTTAAACCTCCGCACTCTTTAAAATTCAACCAGCCAGCAGGTCTATAGACTGGTGTATAAACAGTATAGACAAAAAAAAAAAAAAAATCCTCTCAGCTTATGTCAGTGACAAAGCAGCTCAGCAGTTGACTGCTGCTCCCCTGACAGCATAAGCTGGGTTTACACAGATCAATAGATGGAAGTCCTACCTAGCTTCCAGGGCTCAGTTTTCTCCCTTAATTACAGGTACTATTCAGGTTTTTTAAATGGAGGAAAATAATACGCCCTCAGGATGCTCCTAGACAAATTTCAAATGCAAATGACATTATATGCACATTCACAGTCACTATTCATGTACAACTGCAGTTGATACTTTTAGTAACCTCTCTATGAATAAACTTTGAGCTCTGTCTCCTAATGGGTCATCATTTTCAAGGATCCGTAACTCCACCAGGACCTCTTCTCGAGGCAACATACACACTCTCAGAAAAAGAGTAACTTATTTAGTGTAATTTATTTTGTACCTTCATAAAAGCATGCCTTTATTTGTGAAGACAAAAGCTTGTACAAGTCTTCAGAAAGCAAAATATCCTTAATTTGCATGTCCCATGATTATTTCCTCCTCCGGTTCTCACACTATTAGTGCTTTCAGAAACGGTCACTGTATCATAAAGGCAAGAAATTGCATACAGGGGGAACACTGTAACAATATTGTAAAAAAAACCAAGTAAAAGTTTACCTATTTGCTTTCAAACACCAAACAAACATCTACAGTTGCATACACAATTGAGTTTAATTGCTAAGTTATCCTCTATCTCATTCCTTACACAAGCTCCAAAAGAAAGAAGAAAATCATAAAATTAGTGTCATGTGAACTATATCAGCTGCTTCCCTCACAAAAAGCTTAAACAAAAATGGAAACAGTATTTAAGGAAATATTTCCTTTATGCCTATAGCACAGCAGCAAAAACTTGCATTCTCACAGGCTCATGGTCCAGCAGTTTTATTAATTCCCTTTCATCAATTGCAGTGCACAACTCCAGCCTGGCCTGGTCATGCTCACTGGCTCTATATTGAGATGATATAACAGAAGCTAAAAAGAATTATTTAGTGTTCCTTGCTTATTTTGATACCCGTACAGCTAATTCTATGTATCATCATTTTATAAAGCAACGTAAAAGCTGTTAGAAGATGCTTCTGAACTCACCACACCAGCTTTCTGGAGAAAAGCTCCTGATAACTCACAGTCTTGTTCTGAACTGAAATTACTCGTTAGTCATTTTGGTTAGATATAAGATCGATACCATATACTTTACTAACTAGAAAAGATAGGATTTATATATATAAATATAATATCACAGTCAGTTGATACAAGCATATGAAACCTTCACAGCTGTTTAGTATACATTGCAGAGCATGGTGATTTGGGAGGGTACTTGTTTCTTTTTCCACTCGATCAAGACACGATGTGATCTCACTACAGCCAGAAGGTGGTAGGGGAGCTGCTTCTATTAAGAAAATTGCACCAGATTTGATATGTATAACATAATCAGCTTATTAATGTATCTCTACACAGGCATGAGTGTGGTTTTTTACTTTGTCTTCTGCATTTCTACCAGTTACATTTGTCTATGGAGACAAGGGCTGATGACTTGATGAACCAACAAAAATTAAATATTTCAGTAGTATAACATTAAATGATGAAGTTAAGTATTGAAGCATAACCTGATTAATTTCTGAGGTTAGAAGAATGTGGAAACTATTCAGCCCAGCATTTTTATTTTCTTACTAAAACATATTCTGCATTTGTATCTAGGTGAGGAGGGAAAAGAACCTGACTAAGTGCATTCCTGTGAAATGATTAAAAATCTTCCCCAGTAGGAATACTGTAAGGTACCCAGAACGTTGAACCACTTCTTAAAAGAGTGTTTAGGCACCATTTTTTAAGAGAGCCTTGTTACCTTCCAGCTGTTTCTGTGTTTATCTGCAGTGTAAGGCTGCTCCTCAACCAAGCAGGTGGGTTCTCCCCCAGGTGCACGCTACACATACAAAGACATCTCTGGAGATGGAAGGGTTCAGCCTTACACCGAGACGCAGTTACACTGTGTCCATTCCAGAGACACATCAGGATACCCAGGGAAGAAATGGCTTAAGTAAAAGAGATAGTAACCAAGACCATTTGAATTATTTCATTACATAATCCAGACCAGGTTACCAAAATCATAATATAAAAATATAAACCAGCGCTCAAATAGCTATCGATCTATCTTTCCTCATCTCTTTATGCTGTTTCGAGGCAGAGATAGCCAAAGAAACATCAATTATAGGAGCACAAATAAATGGTCACCCACTTATTTACAAAACACTTCCCTCCTCCCATTATCCTTACTTCTTCAACTGTTTTCTTTCTCAGTAACAATCTTTTTCTAGCTTTTGTTTTCTCTTATTTCTCTATTTTATTTTTGTGAAGCCCTTTTCTCCCACCCCTCTTACTGAAAGGGGACATTCTCTTTTTTTGTCAGTCTTATCTTTGTCATATCTACTTTATTAAGCAGTCTCCTTTTTTTTCCCCTTGTTGACAAAAGCTACTTGCTGTTCTATTTCAGTATTTCATCTAACTGTCCTGCAAAACTCTTATTTTCTTCCTGCTAGAACTTCCTCTCCCTACTAACCTCTCCAGAAATGTGTTCTCTTGAAACACCTGACTGCAAGGGCTCTCTTGTGGTTCTTCTTAATAGTTTTCCCTACTCAAATCTCCATCTCCAACTCCAATGTCTTCTCTTCGCTCTTAACCCAACTTGCTCTCTCTTCTTTTCTCGGAGGGGACTCTGTTTCACCATACCTCACCACAGTTTTCAGTCACCCTGTACCAGTCCAAACACACAAACGAGATCTACTTGAGATTGAAGCCTACCATGACAGGTACTTCTGACTCAAACCAGTAACTTCAGTGGGAATATTTAAATGCTTAAAGTTAAGCACAAATTTAGGTTCATTCTTAAATCAAAGCCAGGCTGTTTAGCATCTTGCAGCATTGAGCCCTTCATCATTACGGTTTATCAAAGGTGAAATTCTAATGCTGCCACATAAAACAGCCGATGAAAAGGCAAGCTCTGTCCTCACCACTGACTCTTCCTTCTCCTCCCTCTGAAGCTGCGCACACCCATGGCAGGGGACCCATGTGAAGCCAGCAGCAGCAGTTATATTTCAAAGACTTAGCTCTTACCTCTGCTAAAAATCTAATCATGAAATTGTAGCTACAATAAAGGCAGGCCCAAATGGTTTGAACAACAAAAAAGTTTAATCTTGGATTATGTTCATGGAAATTCAAAGGTCTAAAGTACGGAAGTCATTATTAGGCCTCTGTAACTATTTTTAACCTCTAAGTGCCTCTCCAAAGGGCATCATTCAGTGATTATCTAGTAGTTCTGTATGGTACCAAAAAGAAAAAAAAACTACCACCTGCTTTCTGAACATTTAAAGCAAAGAATACAGAAATCGAATGCAAATGGCTTAGGGTAGAGATGCAAAACTTTTTAAAAATAAATAAAGATGTACCTTAAAGCTACAGAACTTCAGTGTTGAAAGAATAAACCACTAAATCAGCTTTTTATTTTACTTTTTTTAAAGCCAGAAATGTCAAGTTTTAAATATTTTAGCTATCATTTCCATATTTGTCAATTAAAGTGTACATACGATTTAGAATTTTCAGGAGTTCAAAGTCACTTGTGAAGAAGAGACTGGACATCAGAAGTGTACAACTACGTGACTCTAACAAGCTCTCTGCAACACAAGCAACGCTATTCTCCAACCTTTATGAATCATTTGGAATATAAAACTTTTCCAGACTTACCAGTGAGTCCCACTTTGTACATGGAAAGAAATACAATCAGTAGTTGGTTTTTTTTTTTTTTGCATTTTCACCTTTGGATATTTCAGATTTTCCTCTAGATCAAATTATGAAGAATTCTCTGAAATTGTTTCAGAGAAATATTAATATATAATAGCAATTATTAATTGGCTTGCTAATCACATTTATGGAGTAGACCCACGAAAGTCATGTGCACACCGCACCATTTCATTTGCAGCACAGGATGAATGCAGCCATGACATGAAATAGTGGGCTAACAAAACTGTGACACCAGAGTTTCAGTGCTGCGTGGGTGGCAAACCGCAGGCCCACAGATGTGCCCCCTAAGCTCTACCTGTTGCAATACTTCTCTTCCCACAAGAGAAAAAAGAAGATCTGTGCCATCACAGCTCCCTCAGGATAGACCTGCTCTTGTCACCTCAGAATTCTCAGGATCAGTTTCAGATAGCGCTGTGTTTCCTGACACCTGATTCTATCCCAATACAGCTGACACATACAAGTTCCTGACAAACACACGAAGGGGAAGGTAATTCTGGAACACCCAGCAGAATCTGTCACTAGTGGATTCAAGAAGGATGAAAACTCCACTGTGCTGAGCTGTGCGTACATTCCTACAATAACAGATTCTTTTCACCCACAGAACACAAATTCCACTCCACTGCTGAGAACAACTGTTGCTCCTCATTTAGTTGGCTCCCAGGTAAAGTACAGCTGGAGAGGCCCTACAGCCTGGGACTTTCAGAATCATAACACCCAAACACCAAGCTTTTTAGAGGAAGATCTGCTCTCTAAGAAGTGTCATGGTTTCATAATTCTAAAGCTTATTCAGAGATGCGTTCATTGTCTAAAATGAGGAGCTCAATAGCTGCAAATGAGGAGGAGACTGCTTACAAATTCAGAGATTTTTATAAGATGTTGGGAGTCTCTATTTGTCTTATTGTTCCTAAATTTCATCATGTAACCAGTTAAAAATAAAGCATATTTCAGCCATAGCTGTTTCCAGCATAACACACAGGGACCCAAAGTTCACTTTAAAATAACAAGCTCAGTTACAAATAGCAGAACAGTTAAAACAACGTGAAGTTCAGCACAGCTTAATTTACCTGCTTTAAAAAACCCTCACCTTTCCTGGAACTCATAATAAAAAATAAAAATTGACAAGGCTCTTCTCCCCAAAGAAAGCTTCCATTAGAGTAAGTGTAGATTGACATGTTACTATCTATCCCTATTACTGGCAAGGCAAACAAAAATAAGTAAAACTTTGCCATACTGCTCTAGAAAACATGTAACATTTGTATCCCACGCACCAATAAGTAGTTTCCCCTTACTTCCCGGACTGGTGTCAGGGAGACCGTTATACCCCAGTCGGCATGGGAGAGCTGGGAAAAACAGGAAAATGCTCTTCGGTCTCCAGTCTTAAGATTACTATGTGGGCAATATTTAACTTTTAAGGCAGTATTTATTGCCTTTAAGAAAGTTCATTATATTTTGTACAAAAAAAGACACCAGCGTATGACACAAATTTCTATCATCATGCAGGAGGGAAAAAGTTACTTTTTATTAATACACACTTTCAATGACAGCAACTCTTAACATTATCTAGAAACTCAAGAGAAATTGCCTTAAACTAGGGGTAAGGTAGACATCACTTTCAAAATCCAAATACGTAAACCTTTGAAGGCCAGGTTAAAACCCATGTGTCACCCTGCACAGCTGAGGGCAGGCATACTCACTTCATTCAAGACGTCTTAAGATTTCCCACTGCTTACACCACCAGTTAAGGTGCATCCTTGGCAGCAACACTGAGAATCTCCTGCACGTTCTGTTTGGATGCTGTTTCTCCAGTAGCAAAAAAAAAATAACCACACAAAAAAAAACCACAACCACACACATATTAAAACCAGTTCTTATTTATTTTTTTTACCTGTTAAGTTTTTTCACTCCACCTTGGAATACCTCTGATAGCTCAGAACAGAAATGAGCCTACTTGCAACATACCCAAGTCCACCTGTTCAACAGACTGCTTTAAAGTGCCGTTTGCGAGTCCGGAAACGCCTGCAGAACAGTATCAAGAAATATCTCTAGTAGACCATAGTTGACACTCAAGTCAAAAGGCTCCCATTTGCAAAATTTACTTACCAATCACCAAGGAAAGAAATTTTTAAAAGGAAAATTAAGTATTTTATTTCCATAAAAATAAAATGTACTGAAAAAGTCATAAAATGTCAAGCATGCAAATTCCACTCTTGATGACACTTGATGTATTTCAGATTCAACTCCAAGCATAATATTTTCCATATTCCAAATACTTCTTCCTCCATAAATCCTAGCGTTTCACCAGAGACTTCAAACTATGCATAGTACTAATTATAAAAGAGAGAAACAAAAAAAAAGAGCAACTGCAGTTTTGATGGAAGTAACCAATGCAGAAGACCCACAACATGCAGACAACATCAGACAACCAGAATGAAAGGTCAGAGGCAAGAAAAGGAGAAGATCATTTTTGAGGCAGAAGGGAGAAACCAGCTAAATGGATTTACTTTATAAATTAGATAATGGTTTCTACCTGCACATGGCACCATGTTATCTTTTCAATACTGGTGATCAGAGGTTGCCAGGCTTTTGGATATACAACCAGCAAACAGTTCTGACAACTATTGCCGTTCTTTCAAGCCTACTCTTAGCATCATCAGTAAAAAGTCTGGATTTTTCCAAAATTTTTCCAATTTTTCCAATTTCCAAATTGGAAATTTCCAAAAATTTCCAAAGTTTTCCAGGCTGGCAGGTTAAAAAGGGAGGAAAAACAAAAAAAAACAAACAAAAAAAATCCTCACCTTATTTGAAATAGCACTTTACATTTTCCAACTCCCTCAGTTTTCTACCCATTATGCTTTCACCCAGGCATATTTCAGAAGCAGAAGCAAGCAAACATTATGCCTACAGCAGCCAAACTGGGTACAGCAGCCTGAGCGTGACAGAATTGCTCCTTTTTCTGAACTAAGTCCTAAGTATAAATAAGAAGTACTGCACTGGTTACCTAAAAGACATGTCCTGAAACAGAGACTGTCTGTAAACAGCAGGATGTCGTTCCTTGCCTAGAAAGCTTCTACTGAACAATTGGTTTGCCCAGTAAATACCCAGTATACCCAGTACTGATGTACACAGAAAGGTCAGCCCCAGCTCTGCAGATCACTTACATGCAAAAACTGGCCTGCTGAGGCTGGGGAGCGCAACTGTTGTTAAGGTGCCGGGTGATGCTCTTCCAGAATCAGAACTTTCCACTGATTTTTTTTTTTTTTTTTTAATAAAATGACTGTACAGCATATGCCATGATGAAATCCTGATTTTTCTGGCAACTCAGAAATTAGAAGTAGTTAATGAATGAAGTATCGCATAAGTTAATTAACAACTTGGGTGCCATGCCAAGAGTAAATATCTGTAGTAGATGGAGAGTGACTTATGTAGACAAATAAGGTGAGACAGTCCAAAAGCTAAACCCTTGACTGGCTCGTCCACCTTTACACATGTAGCCCCACGCAGAAGCGCGCCAGCTCGCGCGGCTGCATCAGCAGTAGGGGAAGTACATTATGTTGTACAGGGTAGTGAAACCCATTACATGTGTGGGCTGAGTTTCTTGAGCTAGAAGGATCTATAACGAAAAGAAAAGGAACTGAGAAAGGAAATCAGCTTCTAAGGAACCTGCTAGGATTATCGTTTCATAATTACAATTATTTTTACATTACAATGCTATTTTTATACAAGAAACTGTTATTTCTTGTTTTACAGGCAGCATAGGTCAAATTCTAAGCCTGACCATAATACAGCTCAACAGGAATCACTTGCAGTAATAGTTTTTCAATACTAAACTCGGACTTTATCAACAGTGTTGAAAAATGGAAGAGAGATGAAAGAACTCCACGACCAAAGAAGGACAGGGAAGAAACAAACAAGCATAACTGTAAAGCCCTAATATAATCCTTGTGTTTCCAGATGCAGACAGATGACAAGACAGATGACCATCACACACACACACAAAGAAAATACACAATGGACATATGATTAGATATATTTTTTCCCAAGGAGATAGACACTGTACATTCACTTCACCTATGGCTGCTCCTGCCCAGCCCTCTGGCTCCCTGCTATGGCACCATTGCTGGAGATGACTTTGAAACAATTTCAGGTTGGCGTTTCTGCATGGAAGCATCCATCAGCCACTTCAGCACAAAGCCAGTCAGCTTCGTTTAGACCTCCAATAAAGCATAAGCCAACTTTGAAGAGCTAAGAGGAGGGGATGGCAGCTTCCACCAGCGAGCCAGGCAGCACAAGTGGTAACAGCCAGGAAGATTTTCAGCTGCTTTACTTTGATCCAGAAGAATGAAACTGCCCATGCCCAGGGAAGACACTCACAAATGTAACCCGAGTATTCACCGCACTTACTGAAAATCAATAAAAATCCTGTCCCTACAGCAGGATTTCTCTCTAAAGTGAAAGAGGTCTTCCCTCTTCCCAACTTTAGTCTAAAACTCAAGAATTGATGCACCGAGTCTGCACTGGCCCAGCATGTCTTCTCTAATAGTGGCTACTAACACCTAGTGAAGGACAAGGGACAGAGAGAAGCATGCACTGTAACCTCCGGCAGGTTACTTCTCAGATGTGGACCTTTTGTTACTGATGGTACTTTTATTAATGACTGCAGACAGAAACTGACACACAAAACACAGAAACTCAACGCCTCTGCTTAGGGAAGAAGCAAACAGTATACCAGCCAAGTAGTTCACAATGCCTTGAAAACTTATACAGAAGTAATGAGTACCAGAAATAATTATATTCAATGGATTAATGTATTTCCCTTCCTGATCACCTGTCTGGAGCTGCTTCACTTTCACTTACTCCTCATCCAAGACTCCAAACCATGTAGTCTGGACCCCTGTAGCTGCAGACCACTAACCACCCCTGCCTTGCTCTTGCTGCTGGCAAAGTCCTCTGCTGCTCCACTTCCTCATCTCGGTCCCATCAAGCCTCATTCTTTGGCACCAGATTGCCCTGGGGTTCCAATCATCATAACTGAACTATGGCATTTGATCTGAGACCATTTCCTAACATAAGTAAAAGGAAGTTATTTTATTTAACAAAATACAAACAAGTTACTTGAAGTGGCACTTCAAATACCTGTAGCAGTAACAGTGAACCTCAGATACTCTCCCAGTTCTGCAGAAAACTATCATCAGGAAAGGCAGAGCAACAGCCAAGAACCAAACAGAGTGTTCAGGAATACAAGTTCAGGAACCAAATACAGGCTTCAGGAACCACACAGTACCAAACATAAAAAGAGCTGAGCCAATTAGGATAGTCCTCAAAAAATCCAGCAGTAAGCTTGAGAGAACAGCAACGCTGAAAGTAGAAGAAGAGGCAACATACTGAAGACTAAAGTGGACGGAGGGTGCTAAGCAAGTAGGTGAGGAAGTGTATTGTAGCATGGAATAAGGAATTAAGTGACACGACTGGAATATTCTGAGGGCAGTCGAGGGCAGTCAACACCACCACACATGACAATTTGGCAGTCTTTCTGGAAGACATTCCAAATGATTGTCATCACCATTTCAGCCATCAGTTAATTTCTTCTTCTTTGTTTTGGCACATCGCTGAAGGCTGTAGGAAAAGCCAAATCACTAACAGATATTTTTGATAGGATGATACAGAATATCTGAAGGACAGTCAAATATAAATACTGTACTTATTTGAGCAAACAGAGAAAAGAACATTTTACAAAATGTAGTCCCCCAATATCACGGCTGTATAATTAAAAAGAAATGGCTAACATATGCATACAGTCTATTAAAATGTACATAATTTATTTGACTCAAAACGAAAACATATCTAACAAGTAATTCCATTCATCTGGCCCTTTTTCACCCAGCCTTAAGATATACAAATGCATGCCTTTTCACCAGAACACAGCAGCTGGGAATGAAAAGGAAAGCATTCAAATGATCATTTTCACATCATATTCCATCGTCTTTTCACCAGCTTCTCCCCAGTCTTTCTTTGAGTCCCATTCTGTTACGAGAGAGCTGCTTTTTAGATCAATTCATATTTCCATAATCCACACTGCTGTTTCTCCCTCTCCTCCCCAGGGTGGACTAACCCCTGCATCCAGAACTATGGCTTACAACTGTCATTAAGACCTATAACAATAACAAGATAACAAAAGAGCTGGTAGAGATGAGGATAGCCAGTACCATATGCTGATCAAGTTCAACATTTTTAACTTAAAAGCTCTGTAAAACAAAACTGCCACAAGCCTGAAAACAAGCATGCCTGATATTGCCACCTGTCCTCACAACTTCAAGAAAGTTCAATGTTTTCAGTAGTGGGCTTTTATGATTTTATAAATAAAAGTCTCAAAGATTTATTCTGTCTCTGTTAGGATGAATTAAAAAAAACCCTGAGACTGCATCTTGGGATATTCACATCTTGAATGGTACAAGGGTCTTGTCGATCCTGGGCATTCCCAGCATGTCTAGGTGGGCAGATATTTCACAGAATGTTTATCAAGATCAGATAGATCTTTTCTGTTCATGCAGGGCGGTTGGTCACTATAAATACACCTCCGTGTTTTCCTGCCAATTCTCTATCAGCTGTGATTTGCATAGACAGCAGTCACTGCTGCCTCACACACCCAGTATTCTTCAGTAAGAGCAATACGTATTTCAAACATGAATTGTCAGGAAATTACAACAAACTATCTTACCCTGACAAAGCTTACTTGCAATGCACAAAGTTGCCATCATCTCAGCTGGGTTAATTGTTTTCCTCAAAGTTACACAGGGATCAGAGTTCCAAAATATCCTTAAAACTAAACAATGGTGTGTAACATTCAGAAAAAAATACTTTTGAAAATTAGTAATCTCATTAGATTCCTCCCTTCTCATACCAATGTACCCAAATACTAATCAAACCTATTAATACACATGCAACAAAGTCCCAAAACCCTTTTCAAGATTTACTGACAAAAACAAAGCAAGCACCTACCTAGTTAGCATAAACATTTGAAACATGTATTTAACGCCTCATCAGTATAAAAGAACAAAGCCATCCAATGCGGAAAGCCAGTGAGATGCATCCCCTAACAGCACGCCTGCAGCCTTGAAAGAGTGTAAACAGTCTCGTACCTCCTGGGTTCCTGCCGCTCTCTTAGGAGTGCACAGAGGAACAAAAAAACAGCACAACTGCCTTCCACACGTTATTTTGACTCAGACAGCAGATTTTAGCTTGCTTCTGGAGGTATATATATTTATATTTTTTTTTATAAAACTTGTACTATTATTTAAATCTTTTCAAAAAATAATATAATCTCTTTCATATTGGCCTCATTTATATAATTGCTGCCACAATCCATGCAATTAAATATTCCATCCTGCAAGAAACTGAGCACACTTTGACTCCAATCAGACATTCATTTAAGCCAGGCTTAACTTTTAATAGTTAATACATACATCGAAAATGTACAATTACTGTTTTGACTGTACAGTAAGTGTATGCTGAGGGAAGGCTAGCATATTACATATTAGTACTTCAGAGGATTTATACCTTAAACAACTGATGTTTACATGCGCACATGTATATCTATATATTTTATATATACAAGTACTTTCACATGAATCCGATTGACATGTATAATATCAGGCTTTAGTACTTAGGTCACTACAGGATAAGGAGTAAGGTTATTGCTCACATATGGTCACTTTTGCATAATGTGATACATTAAAAAATAGAACCCAGATGTTATAAAACATGAATTATAAAATATGAGATAATAACACAAAGGGTGTTACAGTAACTTTATAACAAATAGTAGAGATTCCTCACATGGGATGCCACATCCCTCACCGTTTACTCATCTGCAGCGTTTGGGAAAAGTCTGACATGAAGAAGCAGGTTTGGTCTGCTTGCCTTAGAAAGCAGAGAGCGAGAGAAGATCAGATGAAATCTGCAACACTACCAATGTTCTAATGCACAATCTCAATTCCTTCTCAACCCACACCTTCAGTCAACAACCCCTTGTCATACTTGATACGACTAAAGTGGCAAGATAATCTCCTGCCGTATTAGCCATTTGTCTCATCCTTCTGGTGAGATGTTTTTCACCAGCAGAGAAGTGGCAGACAAAGAAAGAAATTATTATGTGATTAGAAAGGAGAAGAATAAGAGCTATTCAATGGATCCGTTTTTCTATACACTGGGACCTACTGCAGATGGAAATCACTTTGGACCAATAAGCAGTCAGATTTAAAAGCAACTGAATTCTTACACAGCTAAAAATACCATCTAAAATAGTTGTAAGTACTAACTTTGTAAGAAATGTTAGACTTCACATGCTTCGAAGGTTAAGACAACACAGAAAGCAGCACTGCCCCTGGCTGAGCCACTGGTACCTGCTGGTGCTGTCGGCACTGTGCTCTCGCCCTTCCTTGTGCCAACACTACTCCTCTTCCCAGGAATGTTTCAACCCAATGAAGTTACTGGGAGCTTGAGTGTGTTTATTTCCAGAACAGCTACGAGGAGAGGCATACTGGAGGCATCCAGGCACATCTGACATCAACAGGGCTTTGCCACCGACTCCGCTGCCACGACAAGACAGCCGGAGTCAGCAGATCTCCGTTGTGCTGGGTGACATGAATTTTGGCAGAGACACACAACTACTTTTTCAACAGTTATGAAGTATTTCATTTTTGGAAACAAAGTTGTTTGGTTTATTTGGATTGCTTCTCTAAAGCACTTAAAGAATACTTCATTTTCTAAAACTACCAGATCTTTTTTCCAGCTACCATAGCATTAATATTTTCTTTTTACAGACTTCCATTTGCAAATGAGCTTGCAAGGCTGAACTTAAACTCTAGTCCAACCAGTCTGATAAACAAAATAGGAATTTCAAGATTAAAAACATACACATCTTTTATCATAAAAAATCAATTGAGCACAAGGGGAGTACTGAACATACTACAAGACAGTAGTATGCCTGTAGGCATATATATTCAAAACGTATTTTAAATTTAAAAAAAACGTTCCATTAAATGGCTAGAACCCATTCCTCATCCAAATGTTAGCTTGTGAGGATAACCACAAAAGCACTTTATATGCTCAAATGAGGAATCTTCTAATTTTTTCTACAGTGTTGAGGTTATTCGGAACTTTTTCAACACTGTCAAACTTAGGTTTACAGCATTAATGCCAGTACAACAGTAAATTGTAACTCTATGTCGTCTCAAACATATTACTTCTTTCAGCTTTTGGGGTACTTTATTAATAAAGATTTTCTTTGAAATGGTAGTGTGGTTCTTTTTACTTAGAATTCTCCACAACACGAGTTCATTATTGAATTGATAGTCTTGAAAGTCACTAAAAGGTTAATAACTCCCACCATAAAATATATAAAAAAAAATACAAAAAGCAACAACACCAACACAGCACTTCCTGAAATACTCGTGGCAAAGAGAATTATTTTTCATTTCCTGCCTTGAAGCATTACTTTTTTTCTTTCCCCATTTTCCCTCGTCTATGTTTCTTCCCTTCTCCTTCTTATTCTGCCATCTGAAGAAGTACCAGATAGAAAATATGTGGCTTCCCTGCAGTCTTGGCAGATAAAGAAATCAATAACGAATCTTGCAAATTCTTTTGTGGTACCAAAACTGCGCCTTAATATTTCCTTTACTTAATGGACCACCTGTGAGTATGTGATTATGCAAGTCACTCATGTCTTCTTTTTCCTGATCATCTGTAGTTTCTGCATCACATCTAAAACAGAAGTGCCATTTTGCAAAACAAGATTTTGGAAAGTCAACTTTAAGGAAAAAAAAGAGACCCAAAGAAGAATACTGCCAGCATAAAAGAAAATGGCAGGCCACAGGACTAAGAGAGAGGATTAGGCACAAGTAAGCATTGGAAAGTTCAGGCACACTGAGAGGACGAATGTGAGAGAGAGAGAAGGAATCTATCAAAATGGCTTAGACAAGTTTTCATTGCATTATGAAAGCAACAAAAAGGTGACATGATAAACTGTAGAAAAATTCAGGAAGAGAGCAAAATATTTTGCCCACTGTTATCATATCACTGTGCAAACAGACAGCCCTTAGATTTTAGGAAAGATGATTCTTTGGGATACATCCAAAAACTAACTCACACATTTTACATTTAAAATAGAAATGACTGGGAAATAGAATGAAGAATATTCTTTTTCTGTTGTTTTTTTATCATTGGTAGTGGTGGGTTTGGGTGGTGTTTTTTTTTTAATATTCTCCCCACAAAACGTCATTGAAATTGGCCTTGATAGCTTTAATGAAATTTCATTTTTGTAAAAAGTTAAATCCAGTGGATATTCAGGTCTCCAATACAAACCTACCAAGTTCAATACGCACACACACGCACAGAAGGCTTCTGCTGATTTCACTTGACTACTTGGCTCAGGGTTTGCTACAGAAGCTGCTACATATTCTACGTCCAGTGGTTCTAACAGGAAAGTTTCCCTTGCAAGGATGAGGATTAAAACATACTGTTTTCCAGGAACACAATCAATTTACCTGAAACACTACATTATCTACGCTGCTGAGACACAAGGTGCAGATGCACGTTTTTCAGACCCCAAAGGCAGACAGCTGCCTGAGGCCTCTAGTTTTTATAGATTAGGTACGTCTATTGCGTCTTTGTACGATTCCCCTCCAGTCTTTAGTGGGCTTCATCTTCTAATCATTTTTCTACACCAGCTGTTCTTTGAATAACCTTCGACTTACTGAATAAGCTCCCATTTTTCTTCATACATAATTTCTCTTTTTTTTTTCTTTTTTAAGATCAAGTCTTTCTTAGGCAAAAGAAAAAGAACAAAAACTAGAAAAAAAGAATTTAAATTACAATAAAGATGATCATTCTGCAGCCAAGAAAATTATCAAAACTTGCTGGATGTCTAGCTAAGAACATCTACCAGTACACTTTGCTCATGTACCATTTATCACTATCTCATAAATTGCACATGTTTCTGACTGATGCTATTCCCTAACCAGACATCCTACCTTCTATGTTTGTATATTTATCCCTTTCATCATGAATCACCTTACAGCTGTCTTTATAGAATCTTGTATTACTGATTTTTTTAAAAAAATATCAACTATTTATCAAGATCTACTGCACAAAATATTTCCAGATCATCCATTTTAGTGATATTACCAATAAAGAATGTTTGACGGTATCAGTCTAAAAAGAAGAGCAAAGAGAGATACTGAGTCAGAGATATTTATTTCATTCAGTGGTTTTATGTATTTGTGTTCATGAAAATAAACATATTTCCATGGAAGAAACTCATCTAAAAGTTGCTGAAATCATAAAATGTAATAGTTTTGTTAAATTTTAATATTAATAACTTTAATAAAATAGCCCAAGAGAAAGAAAAAAAACCCAACACACTACTTAATAGCTTTGCCACCACCTCAAACAGTGAAATAATCCATCAATCCTGTACGCATAAGCCTTCCTAATTATAGACTAATTATAGATAGAAACTAGAATTTTCATGTTTTCAAAATCAGTACATTTAGATCATTGCCTCTTATAAGGTCTGCAGATATTTTTTTTTTCCCAAGCAAATAACTAGGGCATCTCTGAAATATTATTAAATAAATATATAAGATTTTGCACTGTAAAGTATTAAAGGAATGGGACACACAGGTTCTGACGTTAAAGGGACATACATGTGCAGCTCCTTCAACTTTTTTGTTAACACAGTTTAAAACATCAATGTTTGGAAAAGTTTTGTTGATAAATTTTCCACATTTTCAGTCCTACAACAGATAAAAACCCAACACTTACAACTGAAACAGCTTATAAAATACTCTGTATCAAAAGTAAGGTGACACAAAGAATTAGTATGATCTACAGTGCTCTACAACTGCTACTGCACATTCCTGTCACAAAGGCATTTTAATCACCAAGCCACCAGTTGGGTGAAGGCTTCCTTCCTGCTATCATTAGCATCTGCCTCTCCACAGCTGAATAGGAGAGCTTTTTTATTATTATTCTAAACTTAAAATAAAAGTTCAATCTCATGTTTCCAACCTGGTCTCCAAAGTCCTCTGGGAACTTCCACAGTACCACTGGATCTGTAAATAATTGACAGACAGCATTAATCAGAGGCAAAGGAACAGAGTATTACAGTCAGAGTACATTTTAATATTAAAAAGAGGGTCAGCTTAGCATCAAGCTCTGAGGCAAGTGTAAAAATGTATCTAAAATCTAAGGAATATACTGGATTATTAAAAAGACATGTCATATTTATGATTCTATACGTCTATTGCTTTACATACAGCAGTAGGTTATAACATACTAGATTATGGTATTTTCATATTCAAATCTTTCTCATTAACCTTTGAGTACTTCATTTTTTAAGCAGGTTCAATTTTCACATTTTAACTCAATGAAGAAATAAAATGCTATAAAACCTCTTTACTTCCAAGGGAAAAATGATCTAAATTGGTAAGAAGGGGAAAACAAAGATCTCTCTGAGGAACAGAACAGTGTAATTTGTGATTTTAAAGACAGTACCAATGTAACCAGCACACTCAAGGAAAAGTTTAGAAGAACTAGCATGCTCAAATATTTTCTATTCAGAGCCATTTAAGATCAGCATTTCAAAAATCTCTTGCAAGTTTTCATTAACCTATTATAAACTGTTAATTATCAAAACTATCAGTATTACTTAGGCTATCTATAAGTCTACAATCAACACTACTTTGAAGGCATCATGTAACACAACGACCCGAACCGTAACCTTTCAACAAAAAACTAATTATGCTCTTCATCCCCCCAAAGCTTTTAATCTCCTGTGACACAAAGCCTTCCCGAGATGCTACTGTAAAACTGTGCCACAGGCACCCATGAGGCTTCACGGTACTTCCACCCAACACATTAACAGCAGCGTTCCTCCACGTGCTAAGGCAAAACTACCCGGCCTCGGGCAAGGGAGACCCAGGTCAGCACCAAAGCCCAGGCCAGGGGGAGACCCCGCGGGGGCAGCAGGCTGCAAGGCTATGGAGAAACCTGCCAGCAGGCACCGAGGGACACTGCCTGATGAGAGCTGCAACCTCCCGGCTACCTTGGGAGCTGCTGGGATTCCTGTCTTCCCAGCAGCCAAGATCTGGGAAGCATATTCGGATTTCCACTTCACTCTCTAGCACTAGCACCATCCGATAAATCAGAAACTTCCTTCTTACTGGTACATTTTATGTCAGAACCAGAGCGTTCTCCACTTTTGGCAGATTACAGAGGTTTCTACTTTTCTTCATCCTCCCACGTATGTTTGCTGCTGCAAATTGAAGCTTTAATGGACAGGGAACACCCTTGATGGTATTTCCATTCCCAGCTGCTGATTTCAGATCCCGCTATCCAACACGCAGCTGCTGCACCCGTGTTTTCCGCTGGCCCACTCACAGGGAGCTGGAGCCCGACGCCAGCATTCCTCCTTCACCCCAGGCCAGCTGGTAACCAACAGGGGAACATGCAGTTTGGAAGTGTTGCGAAATTCAACCTGTCAATCAACTCAACCTAATTTAGACAAATTTTCATCTAATTCAAATCTAATTGAGATTTTAGATAAAAATGTGGCTATTTGACTCTTCTTATTGGACAAGCACATTTTTGCTCCCAGGGAGGGTTCTGCAACTATTATTTATGGAAATGTATGTATTTTGCACAAGGAATCTTCCTCCATCTAGCAGAAGCAAGAACTTCTGGAAGCATATATGAAATGAGACAAGATGCTACATTTATAAAAATAGGAGAGCAAATACATACAGCCACTTAAAAGATACCTTTTCCGCCCCATCTGTTTTGTTTGTATTCCAATCACAAACACATCTGTGTAATGACCAGATACAAAAGGAGTTTGAATATCTCAGTGCCTGAACTGAAAGGGATCTCTTGTTTTTATTCCAGTTTAGTACCATGAAAAATAAAGTCATTGTATATCAACTGCAATCTCTGATAAATTCAAGGCACAGCAAGCATGGTAATGGATATCAAATACTCCATGTTAAGTAATTCATAAATCGCTAAAAACCACTGGAAATTGTACAGAATGCAAAATATATTTTAAAAGAGCTTGCAAATCTAAGGCCATATGTCCACAAACATTTCAAGCATAAACATCTCTGGACACAAGCAATCTCACTGCACTCCCACTGCCAGCTACTTGCTGGTGGTCCCACACCACCAGCTCTCTCCTGCTGCTGCAGACTCTTCCACGGCTACACACTGCACCAGGCAAGGGAACTGAGCAAGATCAAACCAACTGTCGAATTTTTCAGGTCAGTGTCAACTAGATCAGTTCCCCAGAAACACTGGGTTTGTGCCAGAAGAAAGGAAGAAAAATTGGGGAATGGGGAGTTGTGGTGAGAAGAACGTGGGACTGCTTCACCCAGCAGCAATCCAGCCTTAAGCATTTGCTAGACCTCATGAAACATAAGCTGGTTACCAGCTGCCTCTAGTTCCCTTTCTTATCACCCATTTTTTTCCCAGAACTTCTCAAGTCTTGTACCATTTATAGCGGCTTCTCTTGCAAAACTCGAGAGCTGTTGCCTGCGCCTGCGCCCTGGCTGTTCTGCCGTAAGGCAGGCTGGCGGAGCATCACCCCGGAGAGCGGCTCGGCGAGCTCCCGTCTCACCGCAAGGGAACCAGGCAGATCGTTTTGGCAGATGTGAAGTACAGTTACACGAGAAACATTTAGTACATTGAATGCTTTAGCAACACAGTAACAAAATCATAAGGTTTTCGGATACTTTGTAAAATGTTTAAGGTGTAACTTCAAAATCAGAAAGAAACTTAATTTCTTTCTTTCACTGTCCTTAGTGGAAGTGTAACTGCCCTGCTTCAAAAAAGGAAGCGGATCACAACAGCAAAGCCACCAAGTGTGTTTTTAAAAGATCACAATCAGGAGCAAAGCACAACCTCAGAATTAAACAAGACTTGGCTCTAAGTAACTTGGGGTTTGGGGTCAAAAAACGGGTAAAATTCACACCTGAGTGAGGCACCAATGGAGCTGAACAGCATTTCACAGGAGCACCCTTCTTTACCTACTGGCAACAAGACCAAAACCTCCGATAGCATATCAGGGTACCAAAATAAGTTAACACATAAAACTTCCAACTATAATTTAGTGTCCTGCTCAGCTTGCTATCTTTACTTCATATTAGGGCACTCTCATACTACTGTGGTCTCACTTGCAATGATAAAAACAACTCTAAAGTAAATTCCAGTTCACTCAACTACAGGTATAACAACATTTATTTTCATAACATGAAAGGATATTTATGTAATGAAAGGATACTTAAATTCATGTGATCTAAACAGGCAGAATAATACTCTTAGTACTCCTCCATGAAAACAAAAAAGAGCCAACATTTAAAAAAATATTCCTAACTCAATTCAAGAAAAACATTCAGTGCTACTTTCAGCAAAAATTACATGCCTCCAAGATTTGTCCAACTGCTTTGAGCTAGGTTTGCCTGTTGTTATTACTGGCTTTTAACTGGTTATTTTAGTAGGTACTTGCAATACATGTATTAAGTAAGAAAATCTGATGCGACTTGTGCTTCAAAAAGAAAGGTTACTACACACTTTTTATGCCTTTGCTCCCTGAAACCAAACCCTAACACCTGTAATAAGCCTTGGGATTTTATGATAATTATCCAAGTCAGGGATTGGGCTTTTTTCAAAAGATTATGTTTGTTTCTGCTTTTGGAGCTAGGCTCAGGCAGCATCTGACACATCTTTGTGGCAACTTCTCACAAGTGCTGTGAAGGAACAAACAAAAGGATACTGATTTAGAAATAAAAAGAGAAAGTATAATCCAATTCTACAACTTTACGCACTTTATCTTTGGATTTACAAAGACTGAATTTCTTTTTCCTGAGGATTACTTTCCAGATACCCCATCTGATCTGACAATGTTAGGTCAATTTTATGCTGATTTTATGGGTGAGAGGATGAGAATCACTCAGAAATAGCTGTGGCTGAGGAATTACTGAGTTTCGCCTCGTTTTCTTTTTCTAACAGCCATTTCTGGGACAAAGACTTTGCAGCAGTTCTAAGTAAATGTAGTAGTTAAGAGGAAATTGTTAAGTGCACACAAAGAATAGTTTGTGCATAGCATGTGCAAATATATAGATCATTGCATGTGTAAATAGATATATGCATGTACAAGCATCACTTCTTCCTATGCCTACAGCATCCAGGACAGACATTTCTTATAAACATTCATCTTAGTACATGCCAGTAACACTTGAAAATTCCTCTGCTAAATATCCTACAGCATGGGAAAGTTTATCGTCTAGGTGTGAATTTCACACCGCTGTGAGGCTACAGCTCATGTACACCTTGCTAGACTTAACTTGTGACATCTGACTGATTTGACTACTTTTGTATCGTTTCTGATCACCTAAGTCTGTCTATACATATTTTAGAAGAAATCTTTCTATAATAAGATTCAGAAAGAACCAGCTAAATCCCTGAGGATCGCAATTAGAAGCAGATGCAACTCTTGGTGCAAGTCAGAAGAGACAAGCATGGAAAAGTTTGTTGAGGGACCAAGACTCAGAGTACAGTATACTTGATACAAAGAGGAAAAGTGAGTCACACTTAATGCTTAAAAACAAAAGTATTCAAAATGTTGCAATCTAGAACTACTCCACAAAAAAAATGCAGGCAACTATGACACATGCTAAGAGAAGAGGAAAACATAAGCATACCCTCAAGGTAATTCGTCTCCAAAAATCTATTCCCACAGAGGTAACTTCATAAAGCGTGTCATCCATATTTTTAGGAAAACAACTTCCAACACATTTTAGCTTCTGTAATAAATCTAAGAAAATATTAGAAAGTACTATTTCTCATGACAGAGCAGATTAGAGAAGCAGAGAACTACCAAAAAAAAAAAAAAAAAAAAAGCTTTCTGAGTGGTAACTTTCCAAAAAATTCTGTAGTTAAAAATACCCTTTCACAATCATAAAGCTTGCTGATTACAATCGTCACCCAAAAATGCAACAGGATAAGATAATTAGCACACATTGAATTTGGTAATGGAACAGAAATTACAACACATGCTGAGAAACATCACCTCTGGTAATTCTATTGATGGCAACAGAGAATAATTTCAGACAGAAAAACACAGCTAAAGTAAAATGAAACGGGTTAATTAAGTAGCTCAACATTCTGCCTGGAGAGAAGGAATCTTCATCCCTGTGGGTTTGACGGAGCAGGATATACAAAAAGACTGCCAAGCAGAGTTGGTCATGTCTTGGGACAGAGGAATGGACTAGATGACTGCTCAATATCCCTCCAGCTATATTTTCTCTGATGCCATAAAGATATTCATTGGAAAAAAGCTGTCAGTGCAGAGGGGAAAGAAGAGACTGGGGCCAGGAGTTACAAGGGTGGGGAAGAAACACAGTGAGGAAAAGGAAGGCAGAAAAGCAAAGCTTATTACAGACAGTTTTTATTTCTTGTCTGGGGGGAGGGAAAGAATTTCCAGATTGTTTTTCTTATGTGAACAAGAAAAAGCAATTAATAAAGCTGAAATGATACATCATTATCTCACGGAACAGATTTATAAACACATATTTAAGCAATAAGCAGAACTGATTTTGTTAGAAGTAGTTATCAGTAATAAAAAAACCTAGTTCTTTAAAGCAAGTTACCAAGTTTCTAACACTGCCATTGTTCAAAGGCAAAAATCTTCTACATACTTAAAACAATTTGACAGAAACTCGTACCATTAATTATAATGATGCATTTGTATCAATATAGTATTTTATTACCACAACAGTGATTCAGAAACAAAGTAAGAGATCAACCATAATATGCAAACCAAGAGTTTTCACAGATGAAATCATCTCATGAAAAAAACAGCATTCACATAAAAAGATTACTTCTTGGGGAGAAAAAAAAAAAAAGGAAGAAAAAAAAAGACTTCTGTACATCATATTAAAATCTGCTTGTTAACAGTTTCATACATGAAGTGCCAGAGGTGCAGTAGGAACAGAAGGCACTGCTGTCAGGAAGATCTGAGTGTGACAGTGGTCCTCAGCTCCCAGGTTTGGGGGATCAAAGCATAGCACCCGCCAGTAGCTGGAGGAAGAGCAAGATGCCACAGAGAAGGGGGGAAGAAGGGAGTTGCAGTACTTTCCAAGCATCAGTAATCAAAAGACAGAACAAGGACAAAATACATTGAAGCAACTTCATAAAAAAAGTGAAACTAAGAAACACTTGCTAACTTCTCTGGCACTTAAAACCTGTCAGATTAAAGACAATATGCAAATGAGGGTGCCACTGTAGAAAATACTTGAAAGTACACTTTTATGCAAATCAGGTAGTCCACCTATTTTTTTGTTCATCAAAGGAATACCGAAAGAAACTTCTACAGGACTGCTAAGTCTGTTCTCACTCCAAGTATTCCCCAGGAAGCTTACAGCAGAATGCAACCACACTCTTGGTCTTTTCATGAAAGCAACAGAAAGCATATTTACAAAATTATATCAAATCTTAGCAATCCAGTACCTTCGACTTCTTTACTCACAGTTTACCCACTAATGTGCATTCCTAAACTGCCACCAGTTTCTAACAGTTGCTACTTCAGCAAATAGCAAAGAAACACACGGCACAAAAACGCTGTGCTGAAGCAAGTCAGCTCCCCTGGAACGATGACTGCTTTCAACCAAAGACCAGGAATACGGAGTGCTTGACCACTGACAATTTTAAGAGTTAAATACTGACACTTCACAACCACGTCAGTTACAGAAAAAGGTTAACGAGTTTCAGGAATTACATTTTCCACCTTTTCCTGCTGTATATTAACACACTGAGATTTTTCTGGGTCTCTAGGTGCTGACACATGAACCTCAGCAACACATTTGATCAAGGTGCTGAACCTGGACTTGCCTTTCAAAATAAACCACAATTTGGCCACAACACAGGAGCCCGGCTGTCTCCTGTCCGCTTTCCCTTCCCCACACCAGTGGCCTCTGCCTTGCCTTCACGCGATTGCAAAGCTTATACCCTATTTTAAAAAATTATTTAGGCAGTAAAGTTACCTGACTCACACTGGTATCGAAGGAGGTATTTGGAGTATGTGATTTTGACATTTTTCCTTTTAACTTCCCTCATACAAAGCATGAACTAAACAACAGTGTCACAAACATAGACTAAATACTGCCCTTTAATGAAGGGGAAATGGAAAACAACATTTTAGTAGCCTGCCTCAGTTACAGTCACAGCAACTGTCGTCTATAAGTCTTTGTAGCTGCACACTTGCAAATAAGAAATGTGATTTTTATATCAGTGACTTTTCAGTCAGGTTCAGAAACATTATTACAAAGACTGACTCCTCACAGGTATGATGAAAACATCTTCCTCCCACAAGGAAGCTTTACCTAAGGAAACTGCTTTTAATTGTAGCTGAACATCAAGCTGGTCAGGCTTTCAAGTATGCTGGAAACTCTACCACAGTTTAAAATTATTTCTGTAGCACTTATGCTTGAAAAATGCCCATAAAACTAAGTAACCCAAATCACTCATGGACTTACTAAGCGGCTCAGAATGTAACTGCATCTTTTCACAGACATCTAACTTACTAAATAGTTTCAGGATACCAGTGCTCACACCGCACCTGTGGAAATGTAGAATTTTGTTTCTAATATGTGGGAAAACAAAGATACAATCCATGCATCTATAGAGGTGCGGGGCTTTGTCTGACAGCAATACAGGGTCTGGACCTGACAGTTCCTCTGATCTTTCAAATTTCCCCATCTGTAACGTGCTCAAACTAGGAAATAAGTACTTTTTTCCCTCTTATGAGCAAGCAGATAGTTGAAACTTCAAGCCACAATTTGCCTTCTCTGTCGGAGCCGCAGGTCAATCCCTTTTTGCCCAAGAATTTGTTACCACTGAAGGACAGAGCAGTAAGTCATTTCAGCTAACTAGGGATAGAAAGAAAGGGTCCTTTTGGCTGCAATGCTATTAGCCATGCTTCAGGATAAAACCTTAATCAGGGTGAGAGTTCACTTCACAGACAGTGCACAGACAAAATGAATATGTTCAGCCTTCATTTGGTCTCTTTGCAAGATAAGCAGGAATTTCTTTTACCTGCTAAGTCTTGAGAATGAGCTTGTAAAGTGTGGCAACAACTCTATGCCTTTTGGAGCCACAGTGTTATCTTTAATTTTCCTACTTTGAACTTGTAATCATGAGTGAATTACAGCTCATGGAAATGAGGATCTAAGAACTAAGGTAGCAAAAGTACAAGCAAGTGAGCATATCTATGCCTTAAGTCATTGCTAATGTCTGAGGAAGGTTTACAAAACAAAATACTACAGCTGTCACCGGGTCTCTTGTTCAAAGCAGTTTAAATGAGACAAGCTGTGCAGTGATCTAATGAAATGAACAATAATTGAAAACAGTAAGACTAAGGTCACTTACCTTTGTATACCAATAAGAGTTTTACATCCCACCCTATCAGGATGAAAAACTAACTCACTACACGCCCTTGCACAGACACATTGCATGTGCAGCATTTTGTTTGTTTTAAATGAAGGTATACAAAGTTCTTTAAAAATATTGTGGGCTACATGACGTTTTCCTACATTAGTGCTGCAAGATCGATTTTGAGAAAGATCTAGAAAAGTTCAAGTACATTACTACCAAGCAACATATATTAAGTAAACTAGGAAGAATCCTGCACAGCCAAACATACTGGAGATGACCCGACACTTGGCTCTCCCACATCAGTGATGTCTGACCAGAGACAGAGAAAAACATTTTATCTCACCAGGTCCAATATTATATTTGCTTTGTGGAACCCATACAGACTGCATATAAAAAAATCAAAAATCTTTTGGCACGTGACTAAGACTACATCTCAATATCTCATGGATGCCTGAGTTACTGCTTCCTAATTCCCTTCAAGAAACAGAAATTTGGTATCAGCTTGGACATGAAACCAGGAATATATGTGACCCTGTAAAGCAAACTGCCTGGTTGCAGGAAACACAGAAATTTTTTTGTGTTTGTGTCAAAAAATCCACTTTTGACATTGCTCAAAAAGAAATCTTACATTATAGTTCACACGCCTAAAAAAATGAAATTAAGTAAAAAACTTAACCAAAGATTTAAATTTTGATTTTTTTTGTTAATTTTTTTTTAATTAGCTATATTTTTTTTCAATGCCCAAGTAAGTCCAATTCTCTTGCTTCTTCGAGAAAAAAAAAAGAATGTTGTAGGGAAACTCCCTCTTGACCACAGAAGATAAAATTATCACCTATTTACATCACTTTTTGCCTGAACACTGCAGTAACATTCCTTCCACCAGTGAGGACCATATCCTGGACACAGCCCAACTGTTAGTACTTGAGGGCAGGATCTCCCTGTAAGTTATGCCCCTTGCCTTAAACACCAACTAACACAAGCAGTAAAATGCGTTGATTCAGTAACTAACAGGATTTTCAGGCCAAAGCAATACTGGAATACATAATATATAGGAACAATGGAATACATAACATTACCACGGAATACAGAATATCATTATCCAAATTGTAAAGGAAAGGGCACCACATAGATAAGACTACATACAAGGAAGACTGTTTTCCGGTGAGGGTTGTGAAACACTGGCACAGGTTGCCCAGAGAGATGGAGATGCTCCATCCCTGGAAACATGCAAGGTCAGGTCAGACGGGGCTCTGAGCAACCTGATCTTGTTGAAGATGTCCCTGCTCATGGCAGGGGGGTTGCGCCAGAGGACCTTTAAAGGTCCCTTCCAGCCCAAACCATTGTATGATTCTATGATATATATTTAGTACACCAGTAAACAAATGCCACTTCCAAACATCCTCCAATAACATTGTCCCCAGCCAAAAGCTTTAGATAAACAGTGCCCAAACATGGAAAATATCCCCAGAACTTAAGTATATGAAGTTTATAATGTGGAAAGCACGAGGGTGGAAAAATATTCAGTTGTCTTCTGCATTTCCTTCCCTGCGTCCTTGCTTCCTACCCTACTCCTACGTGTTCTCTATTTAGCAGACATATGGAAGAGGAACGCTTTCCTTCAGCACCTGGCAAAGACCCCGGCTGTCACTGAGCTGAGACACAGCACACGCAGCAGTGACCAGGCTGTGGGATGGGGCTGTCCCCCACTCCAGCACACCTCCTCCTTTCCCATGAAGCTACCGTGAGCAAAGCTGAAACCGGAGTTGGCAACATGGCAACTCTTCAGGCATCACAGGCTGGCCTGTGCTTCATATCCTCTTCCCAGAGGCCCTGCCTTCCCCAGGCTCAGGGGAGAAGGAAGGTAAACTCAAAAAGCAGCTCTTCACAGGCACTGGAATCGAGGGCAGCGATAAGCTTAAAGGTATGAAAACTACTGCCTTAGATACTGATGTCACATTCGAGCACTTCTCATTTGTAGCAGGAGGGAGACTATCGTTCTTGAAACATGCCATCTCTGCTATTGAGGGAGTTTCCAGCAGCAGTGAAAGCACCACTGCCGGTATCACTGAGCATCATCCATGATCCAGCATTCTTCTTGTATCGTGATACAGACTACCATCAACATCTACTGAATGCAAAATACATGTAGAAATTATGAGGTTTTCATCTACCCTGGTGCACACTAGTCTAGCATCCACCTGTACTAAGACAGGAGATCTTTATAAAAATACACCTAAGAAAACCCAAACCAAGAGGACTTCTTGTCCAGCCCTCAGCCTGCTTCTTCCCCTCTGCCATCTCCAGCCTGCCGCCCTGGGGCTCGGTGGGCTCTGCAGAGCCAACCCCACCGACACTGTTGCTGCAACCAAGAACAGCTACAGGGAGAAGGGGTTAGATTCTCTGTATTTTAATTCTAGATTATTTATGAAACTTTAATTAATTAATGCAGATACTACTGTATCATATATTCACCCCATCTCTATGATTACGCTGTGAAATGAAACTGTGGATTGTGTACTGACACTCAGCTTACATGTGAAAGTAATTGAACATTACAAAAACATACTTTCAAATTCTCTATCTTTACCCTATTTTCATTCTCCCATTACAATTAACATTGTCCATGTGAAATTCAAACGTTTCAGATCTTGCTTACTGGCTGTGGTGGAAAGCGGTGGAAGTAGAGCAACACTGATAACCAGGATCTGGCTTGGCTGTTTCCTACTCCTCAGAACATCTACAGCACCACAACTGAAACACACCTGACTATGAAAGCTTTAATTATAACAGACTATGTTTCATAATTTTATATACCTATCAATCTGCTTCAAATTAAAACATTCTTATTTACACAAAGCTTTAAAACCATAACAACCACATTGATTAGCCATAGCCTATGTATATAGTTTACTGTATGTGTAAACAGTTCACAGATTTCAAATAATTAAAGTATCTTTTAAAAACATATATCTTCTAGCCTATTCTGATTCAGTGTTCATTTTTATCTTGGTTGTTCATGATACAGAATAAAGATGAAACAGCACAGATCAATAAGCACAAATCTTTTTTTGCCTTTGCTTTCCATCTTATACCAAATCCATTTTAATACTATTGGGGGGGAAAGGAGGGGGGGGGGGGGGGGGGGCAGGAAATAAACTCATCAGTCACCTGATGGAGTAATTCAAAACTTAACCAAACAGGGCTAATGGGTGAGAATTGAATTGAAAACACCTTGACAAAGAAAGCAATTTCTTTTCTTCACACTCCCTGGAAGCTGTGGGTGATCACTGTAATCGAACCATCAACAGCGAGGGGCCATCTGTCCCAAGGGCCCTCCATGTGAGCAAGAATCAACAACAAAAAATTTTAGAGGCTGGCACACATGCGTTCAGCCCCGACCTGTCTATGGCAGAGAGCATGCAGTTGAAAAATCAATGTTTTGACGTTTTTCACATACCAATCCTTAAAAGTCAACACTAAACTTTTGATAAGAACCAAACACAAAAAGCAGGTTAAGAAGTTGCTTACAGAAAGATCAGTGTTACTCCAACAGCTAATAAACCTCTAATAGCTAAGAATTTCCCTCTGTCATGAAGCACTCATGTTTTAGTACCCAATAGCCATGTTCAGAGTAGGGGAAAAAAACCAAAAGTATAGAAAACAACCTTTACACTAGCATTTATGTTACAAGTTCCCTCTAGCATTAGTCTGTGCACCTAATGAAGATACTACAGTCACTTACCAAACCCCCTACACAGAATCCTCAAACCTTGGGTTTTTTCCACAGAAAACAAAGAAAACATTACGAAAGGGTCTCCCAGAAGTTTCCAAGCCAGTGACCGCACACAATGCACGCTGAGAGCAAGAGGCTCAGGCTGACCCTGTAGAGGCACCATGGCTTTAGCACCTGACGTCCCAGGGAACAGAGACCTCTTTGATCCCCACCAAGGACCTCCCAGGACAGGAGCACAGGCTCCACAGCACATCCCTCCCAGGGAGGCTACTAAACCAGGCACTCTTCCCTCACTAAGCCTTTCAAAGGAGAACAAGACACATGGCAGAAGGCTAATGCTATTTATTTCTTCAGCATTTTCTTACTGAAAAATGTATGGATCTTTTAGTAAAACAAACTGATGCCACAGCACCTCTACATGCCTCTCTCCCACTGCCTCCAAACTCTGAAGAGTCACAAAGTAGTTATAGAGGGCAGTGAGAAAAAAAATGTGATATTCTTTCCTGTTCAGCTTCATTAACAGTATTTGTCCCCCTGCTTCAGCAGAGCTAGAACATGGGCCCAGCCAGCAGCGCAACATGCTGGGGGTTAGAAGATGCACACTCTGATTTTCAGTCCTGCCAGTTACCTGCTGCATTACCTCAAGTCAGTCATTTCAGGTTCCCAGATATCATGAGGTCTGGGAAAATTAATTCTTTTTCATTCAGAACAACATTTACAGGCATAAAAAGGGACATTTCCACACAAGCCCATGTTTTTAGTAATTCTAAAGCACAGGCCACACATACTTAAGTCAAAGCAAGTCAAAGAGTTTTCCCATAGGTGTTTACAGTCACACAGGTCAAAATTCCTAATTACATGCCAGAGTGGGGTCAGCACAACAGGGGATGTAAACAGCATCCCAATATACATAGAGGGGCTGTAACCAGAATGGTATGGTGTCTTGCTGCCCTGGAGGCAGATCTGCGTTCCAGTCTCTATGAGTTACTAATCCTAAAGCACATGCAAGTAACTAGGAAACTCTCCAAGACATTTCTTGATATATACATAGATTGTATATACAGATCAATATACAGAGATATATTGATAGATACAGCTATAAAACAGAAGTTACACTTCTCTACTGATTTCTAAAGTACTATTTATGCAAAACAGCAAAGTAGGAGGGTGATGTAGATGCATGATTTCAATTTACATCCCATTACAAAGTAACTGTGATGTGGTTAGCATGCAGAACTATGTTATTTTATGAAATCTCCATGTCCAATGCCTGCTTCATCCAGTGGAATCCAAATAAATCGTGTCCAAAATAGTGAAAATCAATTTAACAGTGTGAGAATAGCAGACAATATATTTCACTCTGATAGAAAATCTAAAGTTCAAAATAACATGCTGCACTTGCATAGCCCGTGTGAGGTCAGAACTCAACACATGCTTGTAAACTGAGCATTTCCAGAAGGCAGTCAGAAGCCACCTTCTCCCATTTCATCAGTCTGCATTCAGACTAGCTGTCTAAAGGTACAAGAACATGTGTCAGAAGCAGTGCCTTCAATGAAGCACCCTGCAAGGTATGCAGCTACACTGCGGGGTGGGAGCCTCACCCAGACCAGCCACCTTGCCGATTAGAATACCAGGGTACATCAGCTGTCTGCAGGCTCCAGCTGGTCGGTCGGCTGCTCACAGAGGTGAAGAAGTGGCCCAGAGAGTCGTTATTGCCACTGAGAGTAGAAAGAAGAGAGATAACAGACTTGCACACGCTCAGAAGAGCGATGGGGTGTTTGGGGATGGGTAGATAAGGACTACAGGAAGGAAGACAGGATTATAGAAAGACAGGCCGTCCACATGTTTAAACTGAGTATTTCTGCCTCTTAAGTAATGAAGGTCTTAATTTGACTTTCTGAAGAGCATTACAGCAGAAAGGAGCAAGATAAGGACAGGGAGACTGTGAGCAACATGTATGCACCAGATATACAGCAGTCAAAAATATCAACAACGGAAAAAAATATACTATCATTATTAATGTGAAAGAACAAGGAATGACTTATTAATAAATCAACATCATAAATTAAGGTTATGTCTCATCTAAAACCATGGATTTACCAAATAAATCTGATGCTAATACTTCAGAATGCACCTATAAACCTACACAATAACAGCCATCAACACACAGAATGCACAAGGAGCTGAAATATATGACACTGCACATAATATTAAGTATTATATTAATCTGTAAGAAATTTTTCATTAAAAGGCCTCCTCTCAACCACTGCCCTTGTCTCATTGCACAATTTTTGTATGCAGTGTTTGTATTAAAGGATTAGCTGCTACAATGTCTTTCACATCTTGAAAGGGCTGTGTGATTCTAGCATCCATTCTGTATCTTTTTCTCCAAATTCTTTCTTGAGCAGATCAATACACAAACCTTAGGTTATCTACAAGCCCCGTCACTAACCACTTCCAGTCATTTCACACCCATGCTCTGCTCTCCTGCATGTTCTCGGTCTCCATCAGTAACAGCACTACTGCCACGGCTGCACGTCCACCACAGGAAGTCTTAAAAGAATGATCAGTACGGTTTGGTAACAATTTGGTAACGACCTGGAGCTTTCCTTTTGTTTTCAGAAACAAAAGAAGAATAAAAAGGAAATTCACTTCTAGGAGAAACAGTTGAGATCTATGAACATATGTGAAGCAAACCAGCAATGGTTTACAGGTCAAATCAATGCTAAAGACTAATAATTTCTGATCCAAACACAAAGTCATGACCAGATGGGCCCCAAGAAAACAGTACCATTGTCTTGTTGGTCACTTACCAGGACAACAAAAAAGCTAAGTATATTAAGAACTAATCACAGGTGCCAAGGGATCTTTATAAGGCATAAAAAAGAATTGTCAGAGGAAGTATTACAATGTTTTCAGACAAGCAAATTTTTGTGATAAAATACACTATGCTGCAGCAGAAACCGAACATTAATCATGCATGTGCACTTCAAGAACAGTTCAATGTGTAACTACCTAAGAGAAGTTGCTTTGCTGTAAGATAACTATTTCCATTTTTTAATAATTAAGTCTAACCATAATCACCCATGCTGACAATTTCATCATCAATCGGATATGATGTATTTCTAAATTATGTCTGTATAAAAATGATATCTCCTTATAGCACCTTTTTAATTAATTGTTTTGATAATTAGTAAGAAAATACACAGGGTACAAAAATATTGCTGTACCTTTCAAGTAGAAAGACATACAATCTCTCAAAAAGCCTGCAGATAACTCCTCTCTTATCGAGAGACTTCCATCACTCTCATAACCCAAATCAGCACATTCGTCAGAGCAGGGAAAATCCACTCCTTTCTGAAAACTAAAAACACTAAAACAGATTTTAAGATTTATGGATGTGCAAATAGCGTATCTTAATTTTAACAAGTTATCCCAGGTGACATTACTTAAATTCTTCATTCCTATCAAGGGGACTAACCTGCCCTAGACAAAACAGGAGACCTGTGAGCTGGGTGCCTTGTCCGTATACGCTGAAAAGCATGTCCAGGGCAGAACTGGAGCCTGAAGCCCCACATGCCCACAGAGGATTTCTTTTCAGGGTAGGTGAAATCCACGGAATAACATTCTGCTTAAAACTGTGAAGTATACCTCCTTTCTTCATGGGAAGTTCCGTTCAGTATCTTTATGGATGGTCTGGATGAGGGGACCGAGTGCACCCTCAGTGAGTTTGCAGAGGACACCAAGCTGGGGGGGAGTGCTGATCTGCTGGAGGTCAGGCTGGCTCTGCAGGGGGGTCTGGGCAGGCTGGCTCTGCAGGGGGGTTGGACTGATGGGCTGAGGCCAGCTGTATGAGGTTCAACAAGGAACATTGCTGGGTCCTGCACTTGGGGCACAACAGCCCCACACAACGCTACAGGCGGGGGGAGGGGCGGCTGGAAAGCTGCCTGGCCAAAAAGGACCTGAGCTTGTTGATCAACAGCCACCTGAACAGGAGCCAGCAGTGTGCCCAGGTGGCCAAGCAGCCCGACAGCACCCTGGCTTGTACCAGACACAGTGTGGCCAGCAGGGCTGGGGAAGCGATAGTCCCCCAGTACGCAGCACTGGTGAGGCCGCACCTGGAATCCTGTGGCTGGTTCTGGGCCCCTCACTGCAGGAGGGACACTGAGGGGCTGGAGCGTGTCCAGAGATGGGCAACGAGGCTGGGGAAGGGGCTGGAGCACAAGGTCTGTGAGGAGCAGCTGAGGGAACTGGGGGCGTTTAGTCTGGAGGAAAAGGCGGCTGAGGGGAGACCTTATCCTGCTCTGCAACTGCCTGAGAGAAGGTTGTAGCAAGGTAGGTGTCGGTCTCTTCTCCCAAGCAACAAGCAATAGGACAAGACAAAATGGCCTCCAGTTGCACCAGGGGAGGTTTAGACTGGATAGTAGAAAACATTTCTTCACCAAAAGGGTTGCCAAGCGTTGGAACAGGCTGCCCAGGGAGGTGGTGGAGCCACCCCCCGCCCCGGAGGTATTGAAAGACTTTGTAGATGTGGCGCTTAGGGGGATGGTGTAGTGGTGGACTCGGCAGTGTTGGGTGACGGTTGGACTCGGTCATCTTGAAGGTCTTTTCCAACTTAAGGGATTCTATGAAAAGGGCAAGTTAAGATTCCAGAAATAAAACACTGTTCTAACTCAACTCCATGCTTGCTTGCCATTTGCTCTCCCAGGGTCAATATACCACCTCAAGATACGCATGACTTAAAACTTTACTTTGTTTACTTTGGACACACATAGTATTTTTATGACAAAGTTTTCTCCCATTGTAGCAAGGGGGGGGGGGGGGGGGAGCGGCATAAAAGAGAACTTGGCAAGGAGGTAAAACTACATCTTATCTTACAGCAGTAGTTTTAGCCCAGTTTTTTCCTGAAATATGGGCATATTGCATGAGATGCTATTCCAGAACACAATAACATCAGCCATCTTTCATAAGGTATGAAAGAGGCTTAGATTGCCTTTAAAGATTCCAGAAGAAATTATTATGGGAAAAAAATCTGGCTCTCTTATTTTCCAAATTCAAATACAAGATCCTAGAAGGTCACCTACTCTAGCACACATAAACCTTTTAACTTCTGGTGCTTCCCCAGGGGCAAAAATGTCAGTCATTTTGCTTCAGAACACAGTTTTATCCCATGAAATTCAAAAAGCCTAGAAGATCACAATTCATATTTTAGGCTGCCCACTGAAAAACTTACAAAACTAACACATTGACAGCAAGGCAAACAGAGTATAATGGATTATTCATTCTAATTTCAATTGACAGCTAAAGGAATCACCTGCACAGGTATGTCTAGCAACAGCCACAATCCTATACATTTAATTTAAAATTTATTTATTAAACAACTCTGCATATTTGACAAGCTGTCCACTAAAACACTGTATTTTGAAATCAGTGAACCCAAAAGAATTTCTAAGGAAGGTAAAAAGAATGAAGAGTCTTTTTTCTAATCTGAACATGTGTCACATATAAGTACACTTAAGTACCACTTTTCTGAGGAATTTACCCCGAATATACTTAAAAAGAAAAGATAGATGTCTATGAAACTGAGAAACAGAGGATTAAGCTCAGCAAAGGGTGAGAGAAACCACAAAGTCTGAGGCTGTGCCATTTCCAAGCACAAATAAAATCAAGCATGTACCAAAATCTATTTCCCTGAGTTCTGGAAGCCCTGCCACTGGCTGGTGGTTACTGATCACTTCTCTTAATGCAAGGGGCCTAAAGCTGTCCAGGTCATAAACAAATATTTGAAGATATGACATGTGAAGAGGGACAACAACAAAGCCTAGCTTTAATCCCTTTGTGCAAAGCAGGAAGAGGAATTTACCTCATATATAAAATACATCTATGTCCAATGAAGCATAAAACTTCCAGAGGTGCACAAGCAAAGCATGATGTCTTTGCTTTTTTGCATGCTGGGAGAGACCAGGAGGGAGAAGAGTAATGCTTCTCATGGGCTGAATCTAATGAAGCACAAGAAATGGTTGTATGCCAGGCAGGGAGCTGAGCTGTAATGCACCAAGTATATTACTCACTGTTGGTATCTTCTGCCAGCCTGAGTCAAGAGTAGCGCAACAAATTAGTCCAAATGGGTGGACCTGAGAATATGGGAGGCTTAACTATTAGTTAACATAACTGCCATCATTTCTAATTGGATTGCTACTAAATTCCCAGCACCGATAATACCCAAAATGAGATCAGAGGGAAAAGCCTCTATACTCCTTTTGCACAAGCATTGGAAACAGCTCTCCCCTGCTGTCGTACAATAACATTGACCACCCAAAGATCCACAGCTTTAACTAAAAGAGACCCATCTCACTGCCTGTTGATGCATTTGAGGAGGTTATTATCACAATGCTTCGTTATGAACTTCAAAACACAGCCCAGAAACAGTTGAAAGGCCAAATGCTAAATGATGTTAGTCTATGCAAAGGAAGATTAGAATATATGAACATAATTTTAAAAGGACTTGGTCTGGACTGGGGAGGAGGAAAGCAGAGAAACTGTGCTCTTTTAAGGGTTGCTGAAAGATTAGATTTTCATTTCAGGATCTCCTTATCAAGCATTTGAGAACAGAGAGCTATGCAAGCTCCAAACTCTGTAGCAATGCACTGCTAAGCCACAGCACATCTTCAGACTCCCTTGCATCCCACCAGAACGCCTGTAACCATTCCTGACACTCATTTGCTTGACCCATTTTTGATAAACAAAGAATGAAGTACTTGAAGTATTTTTCCCCCTTGTTCATCCCATTCTTCACTAGTCTCTTGTTTTATGGTCAGAGGTTAAACTGCTGACCTCTCACCTTCAAGGCAAGTTTTTCCCCCTTCCATAAAAGGTTTTTCACAGTGTGCAGCATTCGGATTAGCCCCTATCCCCTTGAACAAAAGCTATGCCTTTGTACTACTGGTTTGTGCATGGAGTCCGTACATCAGAGGAAGCTGCCCCTACTTAACATTCACAATAACTATATTGTGAGGCCCCTCTAACGCCTCGTCTCTCAGTGTCTAGACTTTCACCCAACCAGCCAGCAAAAAGAAAATCCTGTAAAGCAGTCAACTGAAAATTAACTATGGTATCCTGTTGTGAACCTGATGAAGACGTTATTTGAACATATGGTAAAACTTTCCATTGTTTAACATAAAGATAAGAGAAAAACTTTCAGAGCCCTAAGCTTTAGTCATAGGGATCAATTCACTCATGGGTCAGTAAATGCATTTTATTAGCAAGCAGCTATTGCTTATGTGTGTCTTTAAAATAATACACACATTATTAAATTATACTCGAGTGCTTAGGAATCCAGATATGTCTATAGAATCTAACTTTATACTCACTAAGGATACACTAAGGTAAAGCTCAAGACATCAGAGAAGTGTATATTCCAGAACTAATTGAAAGCATAGCATCAGTATTTTCCACTGTCCCAGTTATCTTCAGCAATTAAAATAACAAAGTATGGCAACAGAAATATTTTACGTTTTGCTGTATGGAACAAGACACACAAGTGCTCACCATCACTCGTCTTCAAAAAAGGAGAACTCTGGGCAAGAAAGCGTATCTACAGAGTGTAAATAAACCATGGGTTTTTCCAGGGTGAAAAACAAAAACAAAAAACCACCAAACAAAATAAACCCAAGGCAATGACTTGTATCTTGTTTCTTTGTAACACTTCCATTCCTATAGCATAAATAATGCATAGTGGCAACAAAGTTTACTGAAGTGGACTAACATTAATAAAAATACATTCTTTCACATTAAGAAAAAAAAAAATCACAAGCAGGCCAAAAAAACCTCCAAAAAACCCTACATCTGAGCAATATTTTAATGTTTGAATAAGCATATGATATATTGTGAATCACTGAAAAGAATTCATTGTTGCAGACAAATTGATGTTTGCATCTTTGCAGAGTTCTTATGGCCTCTCTTGAGTGTGTATTTTGGAAATAATTCCCAGGGTTTTGCTCAGAGAATCAGCCACAGCTGAGGAAATGCATCTCTCACCAATTTCACCAATGTGTTTTGAAAGAGAGCCAGAGTGACTCAAAACACAAAGCAAAGGAATTGCTGTTTGTCATAGCTTGATTGACTGAGGTAACACGAGGGTGTTTCTTGTTTCAGCACAAAATACACTTTAAAAAACAAACAAAAAACCCCAAAACAAGCAAAGTGTGAAATCATCTTTGTCATAACAGGAAAAACAAAAACCCCCTGCATTTACTCCTTCCCAGCTACCGCACAGGGCCTGGTCACAGCAGCAGTACGAGGAAAGCAACAGGACTCAAGAGCCTGGAAACAAACACAACCGTAACCGCAACTCCCCTGGACGGGAATAACAGCAACCTCACTTCTCTCAACAGGCTGCAAAGGCTGGATTTGCAAAGGAGGCAGGGAACAGGAGAAAACCTGCTCTGTCTTCATGGAATATTGGACATCAGGTACACACCGCTGCCTCCCTCTGCCACAAAGGACAGTCATGTTTAGGAAGCCGGAGTATTTTAATACTCCTTGTAATGCCCTTTAAAAATAAAATAAATCCCACACTGCACAGCTGCTGTCGTATCTAGAGACTGCTAGGTGTTGGTATCTTTGGCCATAAAAATACTCAAGCCAGGCTGTGATATGTTTCAGGCCCTGTGGCCTTTCCCCAGCCGGAGCACGGCCTGCTTCCCCAGCAGACACGTACTGCAGGCAGCAGCGCTGCTACAAACACCCACTGGCTTGTGCTGAACGACTTCCACTGGAGGCTGTCATACACAGAGCCCACCACATTATCACTAATCTCCAGAAGTGATACAAAGAAATACTAATAAAGAGGCATTTATCATAATTACATTGGAGAGGAAAATGGTGTCCTCCTACACTGCTGATCAGATTGCTCCACATCCATTCCACTTTACCTTCTTCACAGACAAGGTCTTCTCAGTGCCAGACAGCAAGGGATGCTCAACTTGCTATACCAACATTCAATTTATTTTTAAATAGGTTGGACAAATCAGTAACTACAAGAGATACTTCTCAAATGAGAACTCAAGGGAACTAAAATTCAGAACTATAAAATAACCATTTTTCTCTGAAGCTGAGTAGTGCTACACAGGAACCTAAGTGAGCTCCCCAAAATGACACAGCTGCCACAGAAGACCTAATACTATAATCCTGCTCATGGTACCAAAAAACTTATTTATAGATACTCACCTTGAGTGTGATTGAACAAGATGCACATTGTCATATGCAGGCCTGCCTGAGAGGTTTTATGTAAACTGATTTCAGACAGATAAAACATCTGAGAAGAAATGTAGTCTGAGAAGAAGCAAATCCAAAGAATTAACTCAAGAGTATAATAATAGGAATTGATTTCTTTTCTTATGATTCATTATTGGTTTTAGTTCTAAACAAGGTAGCTGAGAATCAAAAAAAAAGAAAAAAACTATTAACATGGGAGACTTATAAATCAGAACACTTTGAAATTCTCCCTGTGGCTAGAAATAAAAATCAAAAATTCTTCCTCCGCTACTGAAAATACATTTTGGGCCATTTTTATATTTTCTTCTCTGACCCCATGTTTAGCACCACAGCATCAAGAAAAAAATACTCTGAAAAACTGTATTACATGAGATAATATGACCTATGATTTGAAGCTTTAGAAACAGACACAGAACTCAAACAGTTGTGTTTTGGGGGGCAATGATGTTTGTTTATACAGCAATATGTATTTATAATCTTATGAGAAGGAGCAGTAGCAATGAACAGCAAATTCTCCACCAGGGGTAAAAGTGCTTTCCAGGCACGGGGGGGGGGATGAATCATCACTTGCTGCTATAGAAATCTGTAACACAACAACACCTTGAAAGTTTCACACAGTTCTGACCACCTTCTCCTCAAAAACAAAAAGAGAGTGAGAGAAGACTAGGAAAGGATATATGATAGGTATGGAAAAGCACCTAATCATCAGGTTCAACAAATTACACTTTCAGGACTTTCAGGTTAGAGAGGCTGCTGCAGTGGGATAAAAGATCACCCACAGTGCCAGTAGAGGTGAAAAAGAAATAAATGGTCCCTATTTCTTGTATTACAAAACCTATAATCCAAGTGAATTATGAGTAGCATTTTCTAAAACAAACTGAAGGAAACAGCTCACAAACTCAGTACCACAGCCACAGCCAAGGCTGTGCCAGGACACTGCAGAGGCCAAGGGTATAAAGGGGGCTCAAAACCAAGCGTGCTTGCACAAGACAGGCCCACATTTGGTTGTGAGAGAAAATACCAGTTTTCATTAATTTACAAACCTAAGCAGCTGACCACAGGTATGCATGCTGGAGAAAGGCTGCTGACATCCACCAAGGCAGCTTCTGGGCTGTGACACCAGGCATGCTGTGCCTGCACCCAGCACCAACCACCAGCCACCACACAGGCAGAGGAACGAACGCCTTCAAAACCTGCCCCGGACTCTCTTCTCTGCTTAGACAGCTAGAATCTGTATTTTGACGCATTTTCCATTTTTCTTTCAGTTAGAAATACCAGAATGGAGTTGCACCAGGCAGGTGACCACAAGAAGCAGGTCCCAGGGGCAGCCCCCCACAGCCTCCCCAGCAAGGCCGGTCCCCTTTCACCCGCGGCCAGGAAGGACAGAGCACTTCTCACACAGGCAAAAGGGCCGCCTGATGCTTTTGGAGACCACTACGAATGCATAATGGTTTTGGTTTGGATTCACACGGGAAAAGCTGTATCCAGTGCAGGAAAGGATTCGTGTTTTAGACTGGGGTATTTTTGTTCCAAGCAGGCAGGCTTGTTTTCAAAGACTGCATGCTGAGCTCCTCGCAGCAGCATCAAACCTATTTTAAGCTGCCAGATCTGGAAAGCAGAGGTTACCACATCTCAGAATAAATTTTCTGGACATTTCTGCCTGATTCAGGTCATGCTGCCCAGTACCACCAAAGCACTGAACTGCAGCACCTGCTGTGGCTAACTTCAGCTGCTTTTATTAACCAGTGTTTTAACAGTTATGCAAAAGGGGACACGTGCCTTCATACAGAAATCACGTACACATTAAACAAGGAATGCACAGATAACTCAACTGCAATGAAGGAAACCCAGAATCTTTACTTGTCCTGGCGATGAGAAGCAATACCTTTCTTTTGCACAAAACTGCTGAAAGATAAATTTTCAAACACAGAAGTCTAACTTAACACAACTTCCTCCCACATATACTTGCAGCCAAAATTAAAACCAAAAACGAGAAGACAGCAAAATGAGGAGTCAACTGCACTGTAAAGGGATACTCCATTAAGCTACTGAGCAAGATACTAAAATCTCATTTCTGACATGCTAAGAAAAATTTATTTTATAGACAATTAGAAACCAAACACACAAAATGTATTTAAGAACCACCCTGCACAGATCATTTGATTGACCTGCTTTGTCCTCTTCATCTATATGCCATTGTTTACCATCTTATTCATTCTTAGAGACAAAATTACTTAAAATTGTTTTTCCCTCCTGATCTACAAGTTTATAATCAAATTAGCATCTAAACAATTATGCAATATGCACCATCCTAGAAGCACTACATATAAGAAAGTAAACTACAGAAACGTACATCTAAAACCCTTCTTAACACATACAGATACACAAAAGAATTGCTCATCTGCCATCACTTTCAGGCTCTTTAATCATTTAATCTAAATCAGTTACTAAAACTGATTCAAAAAACGGGAGTTACAGTTCTACACATACAAAGGGCTAAGTTTTTAAGCTGTGGTATGACACAGGAGTCAAGTACCACAAAGCCCTGCAGCTAAATTTAAAGAGAAAGGTTACTGAATATAATCCTTGAAAACTATTTCTGACCACAAACTGTTATTTTTTTCCCAAAAAAAAGATTCTAATAAAGGGTAAGTAAGCGAATATGTGACTTACTTGTTTTGTTTTTGGAATGAAACTCTACAGCAATTTTAAAAAAAGCTGCACTCAGGGTTTGTTATTTCTTTGCTAAATATATTTTTGTTATCAAAACCTTCCTGTAAAGTACAGCAGATTCATCCATTTATATAGTTCTTTAAAACATTATCTACTTTCAAATCCTGTCTTTTTCATAGAAAGTAATGCTGATCTGGTATTAACAGAAGCAATTTTCAGATGCTAAAAACACATTATGAACACGGCAAAAGTTTCAGCCTGAATTAACAAGACCTCATTGTCTATTTCACTACTCTTTGCACATTAACCTAGCTTCTATTGAATAAAAAGAAAGAAATCAAATAAACTCTGTCACCTTAAATGTAACACATTTGTGTGGTACCTTGAACTCCAAGAACAGAGTTCAGCAATATTCTCGCCTCTCAAAACAAAGACATGAAAAGTGATGCTATACAACAGTGCAATGCTAATCTGCTCCCTCTCAAATCAGTCATTGCTCATAGGATTTTCTTTCTGTGTTTCCTAGCTCTTTTCTTATTGCCACGGGGAGCCATTCACCCATTAACAGTCACAGAAACCTACGAGTTTTTCTTGGCCAGCTTTCTTATGCAGGACAAGTGTAGAGAAGCAAAGGAACACTGGGACTGTAGTACGAGGTGACAAGAGTCCTTTCAGCTTCCCCTGCTGCAAAGGGGATCAAAAGAGAGAAGTGACACATCGCACCTCACTCTTGGGAAGGCATCCAAGCCCTCAACAGTAAAGAAACGAAAGCAGAGTGGTTACCATTCTCACAACCTCTATTCCTTGAAGAGTGACAAGGTAGTAAGTAACTAAGGATGTGTTTGATGAGCTATGCGTATGTAGTTTTTAAACTATTAATTTACTGATTTCCCTGGATTATGAGTATCTTGAAACAACAGCTTGCAAATATGCCGTTGCATCAGACAACACAAACAATGTTTTAATGAAGCTTTTGGTAAGTTTCCTACTTGAATCAAGCCTAGAACAATTTTCCTTTTGAAGTTACAGGTCAGCGGGAAGTTATAACTTCCACATAGATTTGCTACTGAAGTGCTGCTGTGGTGCAAAGGTAATAACAACACATAGTCTTGTTTAATCTTCTCAATAGTAGATATTACAGCACTTCAAGGAGGTCACAGTCCCCTCATATTTCATGATACAATAGCTTATAAAGAGGCGGGGGGGGGCAGGGTGTGTGTGTGCTTTTTTTATTTTAATGCTTTGTACTTCTGAAATATGTTTAAAAGGTTATACAGTAAATTTGCTCTGTTGTCTTACCCACCAAACTCAGATTATTTGAAGTGAAAGTGCTGTTTAACCATAGACTTTACCCCTACTGGCTCCTGCTTGAAGGGGAGCTCATAAAGGTGCTTTAATTACAGCCAAATACATACCTAATTAAGGTTTAGTCACCCATGAACAAAAACTCAGGTCATTTTCTGATATTATAATGATATTTAGAAAAAAAAATTTACTTCAGGGACAGGAAAAGCTAACACTTAAGAAAATTATGTAATTTCTCTATAATGCACTTTTATCCTGATTCCTAGCAATAAAGAACCAGCATATGTCGTTTTCTTCATGGCAGTTTCAAGAACACTCATCCCCCTCACTATTACTTCAGTCACACTGACACAATTTCTGTGCAGCCACACAGTAACTTTTTTGCTTTCTCCTAGCTGTCCACAGAAGGATAGGTTGTAGAACAGAAGACAGTAACACCAGAAAACTATTACCAAGAAATGCACTGTACTCAGTATTAGCCATTCATTTCAAACGCGAGGAGTCTTTTTTCCTGGAAAATGTTATTCAAAGACTTAGCTTTTTTTGCAAAACTGCCCTAATGGATGCTTATTACCAGTAAAGCTCATTGATGTGACCCACAGTAATGCATCACTCCGGCTTTCAGTGGTGCAATCCTGGCTTTCTTTGCTCCCCTCCAGGGGTGACTGCTGCTTGCAGTTCCTGCTGACACAGAGTATGTGTTTTACCTTTGTGGAACCGTGTTTATTCCCCAGTTTGGCTGAAGCTCAACATCAGCAAACATCAGCAAAGTCCAACAGGAATCTAGGATTATATCTGGTCCCTACAAGGCGGCGGGGCGGGGGGGGGGGGGCGTTCATCCTTTTCCCCTAGTGCTGCTAAGCCACATGAAATCATAAACCTCTCACATGCAAAGGAGGAAGCCTAGACAATAACAGGACACTTAAAAAAAAAAAGGGGGGGGGGGGAATCAGAGCTAAATCAGAGCTAGCCCTGTAAACATATTCCAGAGCTGAAAGATTTTGTATCCTATTAATAACTACTGAGCCACCTAGCCATAAGTTAGAAAGATCTCTCATCTATTGATTATAAAATGCATTTCTTTGTTGACCTACTAACACCCAAAACCAGACCTGGCGGGGAATCTGTGTGATGCTGTGTTTTGTACCACCGTATCTTTGCTTACATGATCAGTTTTCTGGGCCCAGGAATTTCTAGAGGGCAGGACTGCAGTTCATCATACACAAAGCAGATTTCATCCACACACCTCTGCATTCTATCAATACCCATAACTTCTAATATGGCCACATATAAAAAAGCATTCTTGTTTCACTATTCACATACTTTATTTGAAGATAATTAAAGATTATATTATAATGTCTGAGAGTTTCAGATTTCAGGAGTCAATTAGCATACCTCCAGAAACTATAATTTTCTATTGCTGCTATATAGTAAATATTTCAAGAAGAACCTAATGAAGCTGAAAATATTGATTTTAAATTCATCTCTCTCAGCCATTGGTGTTAAAATTAGATCTGAGAATAAAATCCAGCTCTCTGCCTATCCCTGCATATTTGCAATACATCATTACTGTATATCTAGTTGATACACCGCAGAGTTAAACAAAATCCTCCTGAAATGTTGATGAACAAAGTATGACTGTGATGGGGTAATTAAACTTTAGAGCTATTGATTTATATCAAATGTGGTTTCTTTTGTTTCTAAGATGTACTATTTTCTTATAACAGATTAGTGTCACTCTGTTACAGGAATATTAATTTAAGATAACACATAGCATACACTATCATTTATTTTTTGTTTGTGATATTGAAATGACTTCTAATATTCCCATGAAATAAATTGAATATATACTACTGGGACGTAAAAAGAAAAAAAATTGAGTTTCAGGAACATCAATAGAAAGGCACTTTCTCGCTTTCTGTAACAATTAACTGGTTTAGGCAATTTGTACCTGTTTCATGATTCGCACTGTGTTCTGACCAACAAGCACAAAACTACTACATTAACTGCTATGCTAAGTAATACATACTGTTCTACATATCCAAAGCAACATGAACTAAATACAGGTCAAAAAAAGAAAAAAAAAAAAAAAGGAAAAAAAAAAAGAAGAAGCCCACAAGCAAAAATACACACCAAAATCACTTTGGTCTCATTTTATCCAAACGACTTCAAAACATTACTTTGTTTGCAACTATTGTTTATGCTGTTCTGGCACTTTCTGTCCTAGCAAGACTTTTTATCTTGCTCACTGAAAGATGAATATTTCAATATGTGCTGACAATTAAAACATACTGGTCATGCTTAGATGAATAATTTCTAGTGCTAAAATAGACAGGAGCAGAACTCCAGTAGCAGAAGTACCCTAGCAGCATACATCAGGATCACGTTCCCCTGTTAAGATATAAGGAGGAGTGTACACGATGAGACATGAAGCAAACAATGCACTTTTACTAGATTATAAAATCCCATTATGTTTTTAAGACACAATGAGATGGATTCTCATTTGGCTCCATACACAGCCCAGTTATGTTCCTGGCAGTAATCCAGAAGAACCGCATACACATATATTTACTTTAAACAGATTGATTCCATATCCACATTAAAATACAACAGTAATGAGTGCCTCTGCAATTGTCCTAAATTGAATTAATTTCAGACTCTCTTTTACTAGTCATTAATGATCATGTTAACTGGTGAGTGCACAGATAATTCTGCAATCCCAAGCCACAACTTACTGAACTGACTGCATACAGAGCCAAATTTTTATCCTGAATACTTCTGTCTCCCTTCAGACGGGCTATGGAGCATTTCAAAAATTGGACAGTGTACAGAGTATCACCACTATTCACCAGAAAGCCCAAACTTCTACTGGGTACTCCCTTTGCAGAAAACATCTTATAACAGGGTATCTTCATTTTCACACAGATTCCCACACAAAGTATTTTTCAGTTTACCAGAGTCAAGCCATCACAGAAAGCACCACCAACCAAACGCCCCTGTAGGAGAAGCCATACAGATGAGTTCTTGGTAACAGCATTTTCTCTCACAGAAGTCTTCTGTGAATGCAGAGAAAAGCAGTGTTTCAGAGCTGATATACCTTCACTCCCATGTTAGGTGAGTCGGGCAAGCCTACAGATTGAACTGAAGTAATTTAGAGCTGGAAGCAAAGCACTTTTTCTCTTCCTAGAGCTTCAAACCACACTGCAGTTTCAGATTTCAAATGCACAAAGCAGATCATATAAGAGCAGATCAAGTTTGTGTTCCCCAGCCACTTACAGAGCAAGGCTCAGGCCTGGCCTATCCTCATGGATGTAGTGGCCTCAAGAGCTCTGCTGTCCACAGCCAACACAAATTCACCTGCCTTGCTATGTGCAACCTTCATCCTATTGCACTTCCACTGAAAGATCTGGAAGATTAATTTATTTTTCTTATTGTCTGATTTGGTTTATCCTGTCTCCTTCATCATTTTCTCCAACAGCAGGAGCTGAAATGATTTCTGGTTTGTTCACTGTTGAAAACACAATGCAAATTCCCTCCAAGGATTGCGAGGCCTGACAAGTATTCTCAACGACAAAATAGTTTGCTAGATCTGTCAGCATCCAGCAATATCACAGAAAATTGTTTATTTTAAAAGATGATAGTCACCACCACTAGTTGCCAGAGAATTTAAGGCAAGCTTTAATTTATTGCGGTTTTTATTGACAATGAAAAATGTTTTTAACCAAACACTTCAGAGGTGGTTATCTAAAGTTTTTGGGGGGTTTTTTGTCATGTTCCACAGCATTGATTTCTACACCACAACCAAAATGCAAAAGAATACATTTCAAATTATTCTTTGTAAAACACAGCATATTACATCAAGACTGAGAAAGAGAATTCTCTTTTTAAATTGGTTACTCTTTAATTACACATGCTAGTTTGACCTCACTTTTTTTCCCCTGGCTGACACTTGTATAAGTATTTTTAGACTAGACCTTGCAAGATGCTACAGGGCTCTGACCTCAAGCAAAAGCAGATGTAAACATGTACTTACACTGCACGGGACACGCTCATTCCTACAAACTAAAATGGATTTACTCAGATGCATCAATTAAAAATGCCTGATTGAAACTGCAACTGAATGCTCAGAACCTCACGTAACTTAAGTTTCCAGTGTCAGCAAGCTTTACCTGTCCTGGCACACAATCACTGTCATCACAACTACCTGTGACATGACAGGAAAAGTTCATTCATTTCAGCTAAAGTAGCAAGCAATTCATCTGCCACCAGGAAACTACAGTCCTTTTTTATCTGGCAATAGTCTTGAAAATACCTGGAATATGAACACCAGCAAAACTCTTTCCAGGACACAAAGTTTTTCAGAATTTCCTATGTTGTATCATGATACCGGTAACAATTTTCAGTTCTATGAACTACTGCACAATATCAACCTAGCAAAACTGTGCTCTTTAGACAGAATTTTGTTTAGACAAAAAAATTTAATCTATCACCAAATATGCAATGCCTTGAAGTGACCATGAGTGACAGGGTTCTAACTTTGAGTATTTGGTGTTTTCCTTTAAGAGCTCACTTTTACTATGTGAGCAGAAAACTAGAAGGCACCAGCGAAGTTGTTGACCCCATTTTCTCAAAAAAAGGGACAGGAGTTTAACATAACCCTGACAATTCCAACAGGGTACCCTAGAAGCACAAAAGCCATCAGGAAGATGGCAGGAGACGGTAAGGGCATCCCCAGTTTTCTTCAGTTTCCTGAACTGACAACACATTTATTTTAACAAACCCAAAAAACCTGGAATGCATGCTCAGATATGAGAAAACAGCCTAGGTTACACTGTATGGCATGAAAATCCCACTAGCTCCTCCCTATCTGACCTGCATGACAACCGTTTCCTGCAGCTCCAGCAGCAGCCCCAGCAGTAACGTGAGCATACCCACAAAGCAAGCCTGCCAGGTGCCACCAGAGGCAGGAAGGATGCTGACCTCGCACGCTGCTTCTAGCAGTGCTAGCTGTTTGAAGAAAACACAAACTGCAAACACACAGTTTAAGAGCCAAAGCACAGAAAAAGGATGCATGAATGATCAGCTCTTGCTAGCAAGACTAAGTTACAATAACTGTTTCCCTCTAGTCACCGTGTCACTCTAAACACACAGTGGTTTCCCTCCAGTATTACAAACTCTTTACAGACCTCCAGGCAAGTTTACAACTCTCACACAATCCTTGCCTTTTACCTCTACACTGCTACTTTTTCTTATTTTGCATTTAAACTGAACAGAAACACATTCACTGTAAAGACAAAACACTCTTTTACATTTGCTTTTTTATGTTGCATCTTAACCCAAGGATATAAAAATTATCATCTATTCTTCAATAATGCTACCCCATTCCTGGGAACAGCTGCCCTAAAACGTTAAGCTCTCCTTTGCAGCTTCTGAGGGAAATGATGCTGTGCCTTATAACCATTATTAGCACAGCTTCTCTGGGTCAAGTGCAACCCTTGCCACACAGTTAAAAGTCAACACTTAGCATCCAGTATTTAAATACAAACACAACAGATTTTTGCATTTAGCTTGTCCCGTAACAGAGCAAGACAGCTGCCTCCTCCCAAAGGCAAACATTTGACTCTGTCTACACAATGGCACCATAACTTCACAATATTTAGCTGTGGTCTAAAACAGGTTCAACTGGTACAACAAATAAAACCTTTGACATGAGCACCATCTCAGGTCAGATGATTAGGAATTTCTTGTTCTCAATTAGAAGCTAAACCGAAGTATTAATCATTCTTTGTGTCACACTTCCCCATTCTGAGTTTAAGGAAAAAGGAAACAGTAAACCAGCTACGGCAAAATACCTTGGATATGACAGTTATGCCTCTATGATGATTAAACGTGGCATTAACTAATATAGTTTGTAAAATACGTCCTAAAGTAAACACAGAAACCCTAAATAATATGCTCTTTTCAGACACAGGTTTGTAATTTTAGCTAGGTTTTAATGTACATCTGAATGCCCACTCAAATATGTAGAGAAACTAGATCCAGATTCAAACTCTGGGAAACATAATCTAAGGGCATTATTCAAGCCTTACTTCCAATTAAGGATTTAATACTTGGACAGTACTTTCCAAACAAAGATTAAAATTTCTGCAAAGGAAGGCAGTATGACTGTAAACTGCTGCCTTGGCTTTCCCAGCTCAGGAAGCAGAGATACCACACCCAAAATCGCGTTTGGGCCTTTTTTTTCTCTCGCCGCTTCTGCTTTTTCTCTTCTCTTTTCCATATAAAGTTGAGTATTAGGTTTTAATCTTGTCTCCTAAACCAGAATCACAAAATGTAAGAAGTCTTTGCCCATCCAAATTATTCAGTTCTAAACATAGACTCGAGTTCTAAGATACATGGAAAAATGTCAAAGGCATGTCTAAGAAGTTAATGGTTTCAGCATTTCAGTACTTTTATCTGTCAATCTCGTACTATCCTCCATCCTAAGTACATGCCTATAAGTATCATATTTTTACCCGTATCTTGGAGTCGTCACTCATCGGCCTACCAAGAAAAATACAGATTCTTAACACATGAGTTGCAAAGCGGTGCTATGCTCAAACTGCTCTTACTAGACAACATTATTTTGAGGAATAACAATAGCACTTTACTGAGAAAACTTATTTTGGCTTCCGAGGGGTTTAAGCTCTTCATGAACAGTTACATACCTCTCCCCTTTGTAGTCCTGATCATGCTTTGTTTTATTTACAACTAGAAATATCTATGCCAATAGTTATACGTTAAGCACATGCATCTACATGTATCTACATCCCCAGATAGTACCACCAATGGCAAAGGTAAAAGAATTAAAAGAGATTGTTTCTGTGAACCAGACAGGAAACCCTACACTTCAGCCTCTTCAAGTCAGTGCTAGAGAGAACTGTCTCACAGCTTTGCAAAAAGCATTTAAAACTTCGAAAGTTTAACCAGTTTTCAAAGCTTTCTAAGCAGATTTTAAATCTTCTGCACATGAAAGACAAGCCATTAAACTATATATGAAGAGCTAGCAGTGTAACATACCTCCTTAAAGTACGATAAACCTCTCTGTATGATGGACTGCTCAGTGTGTGGGAGGGCAGAAACATGCTGACATTAGCTTAGAAAAATACGCAAACTCTTAACACTTTTGAATGCAAGCAATTTAAAAGATCACAAACTATCCCCCAGGCAGCCATCTCAAATAGTTAAGGACTAAAACGAAACTAAATTTAAAATTGAAAAAAAGCACAGGAACGTCAACTTTCATACTGATTGACTACATTACTGTTTTCAGCTTACACTTAGTTGTATTAGTACTAGTACGCTCATTCTACTGAATTTTATACAAAATTCTTTTTACAGCATGTTAATATTTGTATTACTTAACTCATCAAGTTTTTCCCTTTTCATTTCACTGCCCAAAACCCAGTCACACTGCTGAACATGGCATATGGCATCACATGAAAAAATGACACAGTCAGGCAAATGCCTGCAGGGGAATAACTGCTCTCTACCAGCACTGATACCACAGCACCTGCCCCCACATTACTACAGCTGGAATCTCTGGAGTAGAGCAGAGCCTGCCGCTCCTGCCAGGACCGTCCTCTGGCTGCTGGGGAGTAGGGTCATCCCTCCCCAATGAGCTTTTTTCTCCCCAGTGAAGAATGCAGGGGAGATAGGAGAAAGGGCTTCCTTGACCTATTTCTCCAGCAGCTCTCACCCTTCCCCCTCCTACACACACATATCTGCACCCACCTCCAAATTACACATACATCCAAGAATCTCAGTAGGTTGGTGGAAAAAAAACACAACTGTAGGAAACGAGGCACTGAAATGCAGCATTTTCCTCCACATTTTAGCATCTGTGCAGAGAAGCTGAAAGCTGGAGTGACTACCCTCCATTTATCAGCCTCTGGAGAATGAAAAATAAAAGGTAAGAAACGTCAAAATGTCAATCTTTGTCTTAGATGCAAAACCGCAGTTGCTGTAATTGTTTTTGTTGTTCATAATTCTCCAACACCCACTCTTTGCTAATGACAGTCCAAACACAGAGAAGACATAGTTCATACCCTGAGGACCTTTCCAATTAAATGAAAGAAATTTGAATATAATGAAAACATCAATTTAGATACAACTAGAAGGTTTTAAGTTATACAAAATATTATAATTTATTAAGGACTTACAGGTATGCTTGGTGCTTGTACGTGAGAGCTTCAGTCAAATTCTGGCTTAGACGCCTTGGTTTTGCCCAACCAGTCAAACTCTGGCTTATATTCCTTTGTTTTGCCCAAAAGGACAAAAGTGATGCACAATCACAGGCACTACCTGCTTTTGCCCTCAAAACATTTACATAATACTCAACAAAGGACTGTGAGATATTCCGCTCCTAATCAATCAATAATCTTGTAGAGAAACCAGCCTAGATTAAATGTCCACTTCCAGCTTTTTAGGTACAACCATTTGAAAATTCCAACAGAAAAAAAACAAGAAACGGTTACAGGGAAGTAGCACTAATCTAAATAACAATATATGAGTTAATGAGTTGGGGTGGAGGCGTATTGAAAGAAATCTTCATTTTTTATATACAAAAACTGCATCTAAGACTACAATCAGATAGCCCATGTTCTGAAATGGCATTGTACAAACTGAAAAAGCATCTTTAACTTTTTATTGGTGTAAAATAAATTCTAATATGGTAACACAATATTTGAGACTACAAATCTGCCAATAAATATGAGACTTACAAGAAAGTTCATCTAGTTCATAGCAATATATAGTTGCTCTCCATACTCATCTGAAGAACACAGTGTACTTTCAAAAGTCAGAGAAACCTAATTTTCTGTAGGCCAGTACTTACTTAGTATCCTTCCAATTAAAACCAACAGTGAAAAAGGTTGGCAGTACATAAAGGTTATATCAAAAGTTTTAATTACTCTTTAAAAAAAAAATCCTGCAGACTTCATGTATTACAACGATAGAATTATCTTTTTAATCATGTTCAAGTGATGCTCTGCAAAAAAATGTACAGCAGAGGAAAAGTTATCTGATCAGCACGTTACACCCACAGGCTCAGAATCTGTGGTTAATAAACAGCTCTCTACAGTAAATCTAAAAAAAAAAGAGAGAGAGAGAGAGAGAGAAGAAAAAATAGTGCTTGCTCCGGCCACAATTCTGAAAGCAGCTTTGGAAGATGTTTAATCAAAACTTTACCAAAGCTAGACAGGTTACCCATGGACACAACTACCAACTGCATTAAACTTCTTCAGAATTGGGACCTTCCTGGAACTTAGTATCTTACACCTGTATTTTATTAGTACCTTATATATATAAGGTAACTTATAGCTGTATCTTATTAGTACCTTACAGACCACAATCAAACTGCATACAAAGAATTTTGCATTTCTGGACTAATACCTGAATTTAATTCATATAGCTCTTAACTCTACCAACACACAACTAAAATGGTTTTCATGGCTTTTCCTTGAAAATTTAATGAAAAGAAGACCCTTGAAAGAAAAATAATTTAGAGATAATGCATCACTAAGGTTTATTATCCTTCTGGCATAGGGAAGATAAACTACAGAAGATATTCACACAATTCAACACAACCTATTAAACACCTTCTCTGAAAAGCACGTATCTAGATCTAGAGCTCTAGACTTCCCAGCATTTAAAGAGGCAACAGAGACAAAGCAATCAAATTCCAAGCCTTGCTCAAGCAATTACTCTTTGCTTGAACAGAAAATTAACTGCTATTTCAAAGGGGTTTTCAAGTAAAACTTGAACTGTCAGGACCAAAGCATTCCTAGACCCAAACTATGACATTCAGTGGTTGCATTTCCTGGATCTACCTGCACACTCCATGGAGCCTTTTTGTTGCTTTTCATATGTGGAATAACTTTAAAAAAAAAAAAAAAAAGTGAGGTGTAGCAAACAGCACTCTTCACCACACAAACAGAAACCAATCTGAGTCATCTTCTTCTTGGGAAACTGTGGACAGAAACGCTGAAGACCTCATCTTCGCAGAAGTTGTTGCACATTGCCTTTCTACTGCTAGCTGCTATATTTGCATTGCCTTTTGTGTCTGGACTCTGCAATCCAATTTTAATAAAATCAATATAGGATGTACAGTTTAAAGTTGGTAATTTAACTGATTCTATATCTTTGCACATTTAACCAAAATCAAAAGTTCAGACAAATATGTGTATATGCACAAACTGTATATGTTTTGTATGCATAAATAAATATGCACTCTTCATGAAGATTACACTGGCACTAATATTTTCGACATGTTCTCTGGAACAGTTCAGAAACATCAACTTTCCAGAAATTCCATTTACTTTCATGATGGAAGGACCTAGACAGAAAAAAGAAAAAGGGGGGTGGGGGGAGGGGAAAAGCTGCAGATTGCTTTGGTTAACCAATTTCTAGGCTCAGGCAGATCTTACAGTGCCAGGTCAGTATAACTTTCAGGAGACAAGTTGCCAGGAGAACAGTAAAGTCACCCCAAGTGCAGCTGTTGTACAATCTGGAACCAACAGCTTCATATAAAACTATGGACTCAGGACAACTGCAACACTGCATTACTCCTGATACCTCCAAAGGGTGACTCAGTCCAAAGGGCAAAAAACTTGCATCTTTTTACCCTAAAGCTGAAGAGCAATACTTGCCCTTGAAATAACACAATGGTGTTGATAGTATCTGTTATCAAGTTGCCCTCTGGGTCTGTAAGTGAAAATTTTACGCAGAAGGTCAACTGATGATGTCAAGATGTGTGCCTATTTTGACATTTCATTTGTTTGCTTGTTCATTAAGGAGTAACACAGGAAAGAATTATGAAAATCTGCAACTGCCTGGGAGACAATGTAAAACCTTTTGCTATAAGGTGCTACTGATACTGCAGGCCAAATTCACAACAAATACTGGTCTGCTAGAATAGCTAAGCACTCATCTCCCAGTCACTCAGAAAACTCCAGTGAACAGAATTTAATTAATCCCAATGTTTTGTGAGAATCAAGTTATGAATTTTCCCAATAAAAAGTCTGTCACGCTGAATTACTATGTTTCAACATATCATGTTAATTGATGCTTACCATCTTGACTGTGCTGCAAAGGGCTGGAAGTTGTGACTTGGGCTACGATCTGAATTGGGTCCTAAAGGTTTTCTCCTCTTTGGAATACATGCCTCAACTGTCCAAGTAAGTACAGCTGAAATGCAGCTTTCAAGGTAGTCTTAGGTAGAATATGGTATCAAAAGCATCATTTACTCTGAAAATATAGTAAGCAATATATTCTAAATAGTTGAGGGAATCATAGCCTGTTTTGTTCTAAGAGTAGGCATTAACCCCCTCTAATAAACAGAAGGGGGAGGGGGTGGTGTAACAGAACCCGAGTGACGAATAAAAAAAGCTTGTCAGCAACAGTAAAAAATAGAGTGCTCACTTATAAGACTATTTATGTAAAAAGTACCCTTTTTTTCTCTCCTGCCCTGAAAATGAGAAAAAGTTTGGCAGATCACTATTCTAGCAACATTATTGTGGACACCTGCAGTTTAAGAGAGAAAGAGCAGCCCAAAAGGATTGTCTACTCCATCAAGAACACCATATTGAGAAATAAATATTCAAGTATGCAAGCTACTCTTAAAATCACAAAAAACAGGTATCCAATGGGAAAACAAAATTTTGATCCAGCTCTAACTAAAGACTTGCTAGCACAGCTAAGCCTGTAACCAATTCAGGAGTTACTACCACACATGAAGTGATAAATTCATAATAACCTACGTGAAACTTTGTAGGTGTTAATGTTGAATAGAAAACAACGTTGCAAATAATTAGTGGAATGACTTCAGAAGAAATTTCATAATACATATAAACCTTGCTGCATTGCATGTATGTATGATCCTTTACAGCTGGAAGAGCCCTAGGACATTGTCTGATCCAAAATATTAACATTCCTTGAGAGCTATGCTGTAATTCAGCAGTTATCTAAAAACATTTTTCCAAAAGCATAATTTTAACAGCAAAATTTTTCATCATGTCACGTTATTCCAGGTATATAGCATCCTCGTAAAAACATCATCTTATTAATAGCTACACGTGCAGTAGGGCTACCTCAATTTTTATTTATTAGAATAGTTACACACTGGCACAGGGAAATTAAAATGCAGGAGAATGCTCACTACAGCAAAGCTTGAAAAGAAAAAGCTTAAAGATACATGGGTGACATTAAGCTCTTCCTCTCCCCAAAGTCGGCTTCTCCTGCTGCTCACTCACACAGAGAGATCATAATTTTGTGGCTGTGATATTTCCACGGCAACACTGTGACAGTGATGTCACAAATTCAGCCCTGACATAGCTTCAGGATCAAGTACAAGGAGCAGATGGGATGCGAGGGAGAAAGCCCCCATTTAAACACAAATCTCTTTCATAAGAAAGAAAGAGGCATGAGCAAAGAAACAGGTGAATGGATCACGTTTTCAAGTATGATATATTCAAAAGATTATCCTAGCATGAAAATCTATTTAAAGGCAAGACCTACAATACAGGGTAACTGTCAAATTTGTTAGGCTTTATAATAAACCAACCTTTAAAGCTCCCTGTTTCGCATGACAAGCCTTGTGCTCCACTTCTAAAGTGGCGGTGAAGACAATACACTTTTGTCCCTTGTGAACTTCCTTTAAATAACTTTAACATTCAGATATATTAATTTGATACATCACTGTGCTCATAATACCATATGTAAATATGATGTCAAGCCCTCACTGGAGTGAGTTTGTTATCTGAATTAGACATAATATGAAAGAAATTAAAATGAATCCCAGATGGGTCACCAAGTACAGCAGGATGGTAACTGGAACATTCAGCCAGCACAATCTGATTATTAAAAGGGTACTGTACTTTTGTGCTGATCTACGGACTCATGCAAGAATCAATACAACCTCCAGGCCAGCTGAAACACCCCTAAATCCCTCACTGGCCACACACTGCAGACTCCATCGCTACCAGTATCAGAACTCCTTTCTGCCTTTGGCTGCCCCATGGACAAACAGCAACTGAGCCCATGAGGGGTACCGATAGCAAGAAGTGGAATGGAAGAGGGTGCACCCACAACAGTCACACATACTGTCTCTACATTAACTCAAGTCACAGTTCAAGTAGATACAGAGATTTCTTGAAGACACCACTCTCCACAGAGAACAACAGATGAACAACATGAAACGCCCGGTGAGCGGGGCAGGGGAAGTGCCTATGACCAGCACCAAAGTGCAGGCAATCATGCACAGAGCTGCAGGTACAGAGAAGCAATTTCTTACAGCAGCAGAGGCAGAAAGATGCAAAATCACAAGTCAAAAGGGACATAAAAGGAATTTAAAGGATATAGATCCATGTTCTGATCACAGAAGAAAAAAACTCACACTTTTCAGGATTTCAAGATGAAGACCTAAAAGGATTATCAACAGCCTAGCTCTTGGGAGGTAAAGAAGAAAGGGAATAAAGTCTGCAGGCTGAAGCTTGGCCTGGGCTGGGATGTGAACAGGCCCCCAGGAAGGGCTGTCAGGTGGAGGCAGAGACTAAATGCACAATGCAAGGAGGAACAGATCAGGAGTCAAGTAGCTAAGTGGGGTTCACAGACATCATCTATGAAATTACTATGGTAAAAACTACAAACAAGAGAACAGAGTAAAATGTGCCATGATGCAAATCACAATGATCAGAGATACGAAAGCTCATCTGATCGATTACCCCCAACCATCACCGTACCAGCAACAAATCAAAAAAGCAGGCAATGAACTGAAGGATGCTGGCTGGTCACAAAAAAAGTGAAAATACCCAGACTGAACCAGGACCAAGATGTCATTCCACAACTAAATAGCGACCTTATGAAGAGGAGGAGAAAAGGAAAAAAAATAAAAATCTGATGAACCTGAGATATCAATAATGGATAATATATAATACAACAGGCACAGAAAAGTCTGTTGGGATTGTCAGGAGAAGACCTAAAGAAATACAATTGTTTAGTTTCAAAAAAAATGTTTTGGTAAACATATTAGGCACATACCCCTGACATCACTAACAGAAATGTTAGCCAAAATTAAAAAAAAGGAATACTTTGGGGCTATAAACTTCTATAGGCTTCTAACTTGTCAGAGTAGTAAACTCTGGAAACAGCACCTATTAGCACAGCAGGATAAGAAATGTACTCAATTTTAAGATGTAGTTTAATGGTTTTACAGTCGTGATTAAGACACAGCTGTCACAGACATGACTACAACGCAACCCCAACAAGACGACTTCTCTCCCTGTGTTTTTAGGCGGCCAACAACCTCAGATAAGAACATGAACTGAGTTTCCCCAATGGACTTTCTAGGGGGGCATTTTAATTTCAGCACTGGAAACCTCATCCTCTTTTTACCAAGAGGAAAAAAGCCTCTCTCGAATAACTCTTGTGCTACCACATGTCTTTTACCATGTTTTTACAGAGACATGAAACTGATGGCTAGTACAAGCTCAAGACAGCACTCATTGCTGTTTATATCATGTATCAAACCAAAGCAGCTGCCAAACATGAGCTAGAAAGAAGGTCTCTTCCTGTTGTTCAGAAACTTACTTTCTCCCTATCACGCTCATCAAAATTAACATTCCACTGGTAGAAACAGAAGTCAATTGTTCTCCTAAAATGAAATCTTACACAAAATCAACATTCTAAGACTTAAGAATTGTAGAAGATGCATTTCAAGTCCAAGCTTTGCAAGTAACTCTCTCAGAACAAAAATATTTTTACAATAGCCAAATGAAAAACTAACAAAAAAAAACCCTGACAACTATGAATTAACACAATAGATTTTAAAAGGCAATAAAATAACCATAGTGGCTTTTAATACAATCCCAATCCAACAGCAATTAAAAGCATAAGACGACATTAGATCAGGATGCCAACTATTTTTCTTTCCACTTCTCATTTCTACAAATAAATACCAATAGGCACAGAATATTACCTTTGTTTTCAGATGCTTGGCATTTTACTTTCAGTACCAAATCAAAGGTACGTTCTGGATTTTCCCTAGAAGAAGCAAACACAATTGATTAATCAAATATATATGTTTGTTTCTACCATGTTCTCTCTTTTCCATTCTATTTGTACAGAATAAAATTAAAATAAATTAAAGTTTTATTAAATTAACATTAGAAACCAGATTAGTTCTAAAGAAGAACCAAAAAGTCACATTTCCCTGTACAGCCTTAAAGAAAGAATAAGGAAGATAAACAAGCTAAACACTGTCACTGCCCTATGCATCAAATAGCTTTTAAGTCACACCATCAAATCACGCCTAACAGCTGGAAAAAAAGCACTACTAAAATGCTTATCAACCAATCTGAAACATATTAATGGAGTCATGGGTAGCCTTTTCTAAAGCTACATTTTATTTCTACTTAACAGAAATAGCCCATCATTAGACATCCATTTTAATTCCACAAATCTAGCCACTACCCTTTAAATGCATAGGATTATCACCATAAGGCTGAGAATCACTTAGCTTCCTCGTTCACAAGATATTGATCGTCATCTTTGACTTTGAAGGCTGAATCTCGGGCATGATTCAGTGAGTGAGAAAACATTAATGCAATTAACTAAGGACAGACGCAATCCCCAGCCAGCCAGGAAGATGGAGCCTCCGTATCTGCAGCAGCCATCACGGTCAGCTCTGGTGAGGGCCAATGCCTCTTCCACCTGCCCAGTAACTACACACCTCCTAACAGTGAACTGCATAAGCTAACAGCAATTAACACACAACCTAATCCCAAACTAAATATTTATTAAAACAGCCCTGAATGCCATTACAATACCACCCACCTCTCTCTGCCTACCAAGCTCACTGCTATTTATATTAAAAACAAGTGGCATAACCACACCTATATCAATTATCTGTTCAACCACATCAAAGGCTCACACTTGAAATCCCTTCTTAGGTAACACTCCCACTGAAGTCAGCTGGAGTTTTAGGCAAATAAAAAAATCCAACACTTGGTTCCAGGTTTCTAGAATGCTTTAAAATAAAGCATGTAAGCAAATTAACACACGGTTGATTCTTTAAAGAAAGTTTTGAATGAAATCCAAAGGCTGAGCTGGGGAAAATTTCAGCTGTCATGAATTAATTGATTCAGTACATGCTTTCACTGACCTCAGCACATCATCAACTGAGATATACAATTATAGTCTAATACAGGTTATGAAGACACAGCCCACCCGTATCACAATCTTTCCTTGCATCTTATTTTAAAGCATTTAGTTGGGAAAATCCTGTATCTATTGATCCTGTGTGTAGGAGATCAAATTCGCTCTGAGTTGCAACAGCCTAAATCCAGGATATTAGAGATTTACTCTGATATTAAAGTCCGTCCATTCTTCCTCTGGCTGGTGAGCGGGTTCAGAATGAAACTGATAACGCTTGGCTCCACCGAGCCACCTCTAGATGAGCCACTGACAAAAATCCTTCCTTTAAAAGAAGCGACATCTCCCCACGGCACCAGTCCAGCTCAGACTCTAAGTTTATGCTCTCAGGCCACCTTTGCTTCGGCCCTTCCTCTGCTTCCCAACCAGGCCACGCAGTGCTGGGGTTTTAGCGTGAATCGGTTCAAGCATCACAAACATCGAATAAGTGCTTCTAGCTCAACTCTTGGCCGAGTTACTCTCATGAAATGAGCTCTTTGAAATACCACTGCCTTCCGTCTTTCACCATACCACTCTAAATCTGCTTTTGCAGAAAAATGCTTCTAAGTTTACTCTTCACATCCCACTGCGCTTAGAAGTGTCAAAAATGTGTAAAACTAGTCTGAGAATTGTCAGACTGTCTCCCGTTTCCTTTACAGCTACCCGGTGGCAGCCTGCCTCTTCACCCGGTATTTACACGGGGGTTTTTGTCAATTCCTGCCACCGCTGTTTGACATCTCGGCAGCTTCCCAGCTCAGCAGGACCAGGCGGCCGCTCCGGGTGGGTCCGTGCTTCCCAACACCTAAAATTCTCTTTGGCACCTGCCACGCCATAACGGCAAAAGGAAGGTCTGTAACTACCGGAGCGGTTAATGCCACCAGCCTCAGCCCCCGCGGCTGCCGCAGGGTCCCTGCGGGGGCGGCGCGGCCCGGGCCTGGCGGGGCGCTGGCGGCCGGGCCGGGGCGCCAGGCCGGGGGCGCCCGGGGAGCGACAGGCCACCGCCGCACGAGCCCCGTTCACCGGCACGGCCCGCCCGGGCCGGCCCCGCTCCCCGGCCGCGCTGCCCCGGCCCGGCGAGGCCGGCGGGCCGCAGGGCCGCCCTCCTGCTGCAGCTGCGGGCGGGCGCTGCAGGGCCGGCGCTGCGGCGGCGAGAGGCGGGGGGCGGCCGGCCCCGCGGCCACCTCCTCCCCGCTGCGGGCCGGGCGGGGGGCGCCGCCGCCGCTGTGCGCGCCCCTCTCCCCCCGCGCCCCGGCCCGGCGCGCAGCGCCCGCTCCCGGCCCGCCGCCCGCCGCGCTGCCTGTCAGTCACTCAGCGGCCGCGGCGCGCCCGGCCCCTCGCACGCTCCCGCCGGGTGGGCTCCCCCGCCTCCCCTCCCTCCTCCCCTCCCTCGCCGCCGCCTGGCGGGCCCGGCAGGCCGGGGCTGCTGCGGGGCCTACTCGCTGCCCGCCCGCCGCCGAGCTGGGCTGGGCTCGGCCCGGCCCGCCTGACAGCCCCGCCGCGGCCCCCGCCCCGCCCGCGCCGGCCCCGCCGCGGCCCGTCGCCGCCCCCCCACTCACTTGAACCTGCTGTCCATGGTCACATCGCGGGCCCCCGGCGGCTGCTCCAGCGCCCCTCGGGGACAAGCGCCCCGCCCGGCAAGGGCGAGGGGGCAGCGCCGGCCCCTCTGCCTCGGGCGGCGGGGGCGGCTCAGCGCCGCGGCGGTGGGCGCCGGCCCATGGCTGCTCCGCTCCCCCGGCTCGGGCCGCGACTGCAGCGGAGCGGCGGCACCGCCTCCTCCCCCCGTCTCTCAGTTCCTGTTGCGGTCGCTCCGGCACCTTCTGGGAACCAGGAAGCTCCGCGGCGGCCCGGGGAGCCGCCGGGGCCGGTGTCACCTGAGCCCGGCGGGGGAGGGCCAGGGCCGAGCGGGCGGCGGCGGGGGCCCCGGGGGGCGGCGTGCGGGGCCTGCGCGGCGCGGCAGGTGCGCGGGGAGCCGGGTGCGCCCGGCCGGGCCGCGGCGGCGGCAGCCCCTCGCCGGGGTGGGCCCGGTCGGGGCGGAGGCCCCTCGGCCGTGTGTCTCGGGCAGCGCACTGGTACGGCCGCACCGGCGGCGGCCGCCTTGTCCCTCACGGACACCGTCACCTGCTGCCAAAGAGGCTCCTCAGATGGGTCTGGCAAGCGCGTTAATGTCAGCATCTTAACGTACTTCGGACGTTCTCTATGTGCAGCAGGGAAGTGGAGCTTTCTGTGCTAGGTCGTACATGTTAATTTAACCTGCAGTAATCTGCTTAGTTTTTATTTTTATCAAGTGCTAAACAGGCCTCCCAAACTGCTGGAGAGGCGGTGGGGGGGATGGCGCTGGAGTAAACACACTGTCCCATAGACACACATGAAAAGCTTCGTACCCTCGAGTGTTTCCAGCAAGGCTGGAGAGGAAGAAAAGGTAACACCATCCTTGAGAGGCTTCCAAGTCCCAGTCATCAGCGAGGCACCGAGCAGCCAAGTTCCCACCTACACCAAGCTTCCCTCACCAGTATAGTATCATCGCAATGAGAAAATGCATAAACTAGATTCTGCGGTACTGGGCCAAAGAAAACACATCGTTCTTTTCGCTCTTACTCCAGAAACTAATCATCGTATCGCCAGTTAAAAAGAAGAAAAAAATTCAAGCCAATTATATATGAAACACATAAAACAGCATTAGTACATTACTGAGGCCGAAAATTCAAATATTCAAAAGTCAGGAAATTACAGATACTAGCGTTTCCAAAGCAATATCGTTTTGGCTTCATTACACATCCTACACACCTCACAGAATATATATTAAATAATAATAAAATGTATAGATGTGCAGCGAAAATGACTGAATGTTGCAGCAGAAACCTTAGCTCTGGGATTTTCGTGGTTTTCAAGTACTTACTTTCCCAGCCTTCATTTTACAATAATTCTTGGCTTGTTTTAACAGCCAGTATTTGCAGCTCCCACTGAAGTAAATGGAATTGTTTGGGGGTTTATATCCTTAATGCAGTTCATATAGCTCAGGGGGGGTTTAGAAAAAATCGTCAAATGTGTATTTTTGTATACCATGCGAGGCCCTTGAAGCAGGCAGCTTTACCTCGCCCGCTGTTAAATTTAACTTCTTTGATAGGATCCATCTGAACCAAAGGGCCAGGAGAGAGGGGAGAAATGCCTGGCCCTGCTCCACCTGCGCAATGGCAAGAGCGAGGCAGGGACCTTCCTGCTGCAGCCCCAAGCTGCTCCGCTGCGGTGCCCGTGGCAGGCGGGCTGCATCCTGCACACAGGGGGGCTGCAGAACCAAAGGGGCTTCAGCAACTGAAGCTGGCTACAGAGAAAGCACCTGTGGGGAGGAGGGGACAGTCACAGTCTTTGTATGTCTGCCTCTCTGCCTCCCTTCCGCCCTTCACCTCTCCCCGTGTACATACTGTAAAGCACACAGAATTTGAAAGTCTTTGCTGAAAAAAATGGCCAGTATTTTAGCAAGACTGAATGATCATCCAAATATTGAGGTGGTTTGTTTGTGGAAAAAATCCATTTGAAGTGTACCAGAAAGTGAAAAAAATAATGCTGTGTTTCAGAATTTCAGTAAATCTTTGTTTTGGATTATACTAAATATTTAATAAGCCTACTGTGAGTTTGTTTCTCTCTTCTCTTAAGCTGCTGATGCTTGCCACTTTTACAGACAGAAGAGTAATCTGGCGGCCCATCAGGCTGATCTACTGGGCGATTCCAGTCGGTCTCTTGGCTTGGTGTCTGTCTTGGCAGATATGACCACCAGGTCCCTTGGAATTTATTTTATCATAATTGGAGAAAAAATAGGTAGGGTTTCTTTCCCAAAGTAAATACGTGCCTTGTCAGTAGAGTATATTGACTGGATTAAACCTCTCCTGCCTGGAAGAACAGAAGGAGTAGAGAAAGTTCACATATAAAATAGAACGCATACGAGAGCAAACCCTGTTGAGATGAGACTCACATCTCTCAGAGCTATTATTTCTGACTCTGTGAAAACTTAAGCAGACATCTATGCCCAGGTGACACTTAGTTCATGTTTTCAAAACTGTTTTGCAACCACAGCACCTTTTAGTGGAAGATCGTGTTTTAGGAAAGGGGCTGCTATTCAAAACCACCGCTTGCTGCTGCCTGGTTTTCAGCCCTTCACTGGGAAAGGGTTGAGGCCGAAGAATTTGAAAGAAAAACCTAATATACTTTAGTATATTCTGAAGTCTGAAAAGTCTAGTTTGCCTTTTCTTTACTCTTTGGTTTTCCTTTCCAAATTAGAAACATGAAGTAAATGATATTTGGGCTTTTCAAAGTCAACTGTTCTACCAGGTAACCCAGAAGACACAAAGCCCTTTTCTTTATGCTTTGCATAACATGAAAATGGCTGAACTCTGCCTAAATATCCTATAAAAAAGCATAGGGAATGATATAAAAAGGGCTTGCAGGATATGGAGGTGATAAACACTTACTTCATAAATACGAGCAACTGAAAAACAGGTAATTTAAAGATGAAGATTCTTAGTCTTAATCATAGTTTGTCAGTGGTGAATACTCACTAGTTATCTTTGTAGTACTGTAATATTGTAAAGGAATCTGAACACTGATACAGATATTTACAGACACTATTCAGCGCTTACGTGCTGTCAGTAAAAGAGGTCTCAATGTAAACTGAATTCGACCTACAAGTCTCGATTTTCTCCCAAAATGATTAGTGCTTTGCAGTAAGAGGCTGGATTGAAAATGCCCAAAATTCTACTTCATCTGAATCAGATAAGAGGAGGATGAAAGTGCCATCAGGGCAGCTTTATCTCAAGGATCGACATAACAGAATGTGTAGCATACTTTTTAGTTTACAACCAAATTCAATATGGAAACAATGGGAGATGTAGTTGAAAAACACCAAACAAGATCCAAAAACAAGCATACACATCATTCCTACTATGGAGCAGTCTGCCATTCTCTGCCAAATCAAAACCATGTGGGTTTGGGTCTATAAAAGTGATGCAAAGCATGGTTAGGATCTCCAAAAGGGATATGAGAAACAGACAAGAAATGACCACACATAATGTTGCTTGCAAATGGTGAAGCAAGGGAGAGAAGTTCCCTGAGAATCCAATTACTTTTTTAAAGTTGAAACCATTACGTACACCCATTTATTGATTTTCCTTTGGCAGAGAGAAGGTGAAAGGGAAAGAGGGAAGGGCAGGGCACAAAGCCTCTGAAGACAAGGAGGACTCTGTTAAGCGTATGGGGGAAACTGAGTCCTCCCAACGCAAACTGCAAGCCTGCATGCTTTGTGCAGAGATTCACAGGGAGCACAGGGAACAGAATTTGCCCTCCGAGGCAACCCTATGAAATAACAGGGGGGTTAGGGATCACTGACTGAATCTGACTCTGTACAGGTCTACATTTCCCGCTCCAAGCAACTCCAGCAAGGCTTTTTTTTTTCCTTTGCTATCCTGTTCTGAGGTAGAAGAGAGCTCCCATCACCTCCATAAGCTGGAGCACACATATTGTGAATTAAGGTATCTTAAGTATTACAGAAGTCCTTCTTGGCCAGGTACATTTCATTTAATAGCAAAACATACTACCAATAAAAGTAGTCTTCCTCTTAAATGCTGCTGAAACCCGTAAAGGGATTTCCTTCAGGACATTGTTAGCAGAGCTTGCTGAAAAAGATATTCTCCCCTGAGAACAGCAATGGGTTTGTCAAAAATGGCAAAATCAAAAACTGTGCAATTTCCCATTGTATGGTTATAGCAAAATATCTTGGAAGATGTTCATATGATCAGCAATTTATACCTTGTACCAAGAATTGCTTCTTCATTTGCCACTGAGTCTGTTTGTACTGGGATCACTTCTAGTCCTCATTCTTTCCAACAAGTTACAGTTTTTTTATATACTGTCAAGTCAGTGGCTATCAGTACATCTCCTACTACATGATCACCCTGTCAGACCTCACAGGCTTGGAAAGCAGAATGGAATACCGACCTCACTGAGAGTTTGCCGTTCCTTTTAATGGGATTTGAGGTTATTTTATCTATTTGTTTGAACGTTACACGTACTCGTCTCAAATTATAGATAAGTAACAATGTAACCTACCTATGCAAAGTTCTCCAACCCCGCAAATTCACAAGCATCAATTTCCCCGTTAGACTTCTTAGCCATAAAAACATCATAAGAGAATATTGAAAAGAAAAAATACTTTTACCTTTAAGAAACACTGGGTACCTGCTTCAGGTCATTTCATAATTCAGCTTCTTTAAACATAGTCACTGATTTAAAATAGGTCTCTTTCAAGAAGCCTGTGAAGTTTATTACCTAAATGTATATAGTAAATACATGCCTACAAATATTGTACATATTCATTGACTCCTTGCATAATGCATCCAAACATCTTTTTTCATCTTTCAATGCTATTAATTCAAAAAAACAAGGTAAGAAGCTTAAGTTTTCCTGCTTAAGAACAGATGATGATTTAAGGAAAACACGAGCAAAGGTGAAACTCTGAAAAGGTGTAGATGTGGCTGGTAGGACTCCTGTGTGAAGGTTATGTATGCTATGCTACATGGGGTGCAGCATGCCAGTAGCTGTTCTCGTCTCTTCAGTCATGATATACGCAAAGGCTAATCTGCCCAAACACACAGGTAAGCACACTCATTAATTAATCCGTGAACTCCCAGGGAGACATCACTGCTTGGATAGGAATGAGGATTCCCAGGCTTTCCAATCAATGCGGCGTACCAGCAAGACTGAGAAAGCAGGTCTGCTTAATCAGGTCAGCTTTAATTGCAAGTTTAACAAAGAAGCTAGAGGAACTTCTATGAATATCAATTCAGACTACAGAGTTTTAAGAGTTAAGACACTCAAAAGTTTAAATGTTTACAATATGGCTGTGTTAGCTCAGCACTTGGTTTACTGGTAGTATTTGCAAATCCTCACAGTCTGATCCACAATACCTTTTGTTAGCTAGATTTGCACCAGGATCTACGGAAGATGTTATGTACCTAAGTAAGTATTTAAAAGCTTTTTTAAGGTTTACCGAGACATTTGCCTTACCTATGCAGTCCTAATGTCTTACCAGTGGTTTGGATGTAAATTTAGAAATAAAAGATAAGTAATATTTCCATGTATACTATCCTCCATTTGTAGACAATTCAGAATATTATTTGGGTGGATTTCTAATTTATTCAGACATGACAGCTGGCAGAATCCAACAGTAGAATAAGCCACCTTTCAGTTCTGCTGCCCAAATCCAGCCTTCAGCCTGCAAACACCACATGCTTTCTGGAGGATGTTAGTTATTCATAGGAGTGTTTGAAAACAAGTGGTGGTCTTTGCCCAGCTTCAGTTTAGATGCAAGTCGGACACCTTGCAACTGGCCTCCCTGTTAGGAAGTTCAAAGAAACAAAAGACTGAAGAAAGAAAGTGTTCTCTTCTTTGCATAAAAAAAATCCCTCCAAGAAAGGTTGAGATGGCAACACCAAGGGAATATGCCCAATTCTTTCACACAGTTAGTGATTATTGTGGAGATTTTTTTTTTCAGCCCAGCAGATAGTTTTCTCAAGGATTAATTTTTTAGCAGCAGGGTCAGGCAGTATCTTTCGATATGCATGTATTCAGTAGAAGGAAATCACTCATTCAAGTCATTTGCAAGTCAAAGTTTCATACCCGATTGAACACTTTCTTGCTGAATAAATTCAGTTCTGTTTAGGCAAGGATATACTCACACTTCTCAAATGTATATTTTAAATGCTGCAGGTTGTAGGCTACCTGATGAATCTGATACTCATTAAAATTACCATGGTGCAAGATTTTTTTTTCCATATTTGAAATTTATTTTTTTTAAAAGTTCTATTCAAAGCAGCAAGAAACTGATTTTTGTTATCAGTCATAAAATTTCATACTATGGTAGTCTTCTGAATGTGGACTTTGTGCGGTAAGGCCAAACATACATAAAATTAGGAATTTAACTTCGTTAAAATGAGGATGTGTTAGAAGTCTGTAAACTGTTTTGGAAACCATCTGCTGTGTCTACCAAAAAAAAAATCTAAACAGTAGATCAAGTGATACTAAATATTAAAAGAACAGTTTCCAGCTGTTTATTTGCCATGGATTAAGGCCCTCTGTATGCACTGGCATATACTCTTACGAAAGAGTATATACTAACAGATGTTTTTTATGGAAACTGGTTAATAAAAAAGTCAGTTTCTCAGCTCTACAAACAGTATTTAATCTATAAATAGCCAATAGAGACGGTGTGGTTTTTAATTTACTTGCATAAAAAGATTACAAAGCACCGTACAGTTTCCCCTATCAGAATATCCTGCAGAATATCCCTAATCCCCTTCTAACATTGTGGCTGACATAACGGGGAGCCCACAGCGCCAGCCTCCTTGGCCAGAGGTTTGCCTTCATGTTTTGTTGTGGGTGCTTTGCTCATAATTAGTTGCATCAGATAATTCAGTAATGCCAACCTTTCTTCTTAGGAAAAGGCAAATTTCTTCTAATATAAAGTGGATTAATATTTTTTTCTATAAAGGAAAAACTATATCCCTGTGCAATGTATGAATCCTGATGGAGGTATAGAGCAAGTTTTTTGAGGAAGACTTCCTACACTTCTGTTGCTGCAATTGGATTCCAGGTAAATCACTGAAACGTTGGACACATCTGCAGGTTTCTTCATTCAGAGGAGTCAGGGTGACTGACCCTGTTGTCTTAGTGCTAAATAACTACAAACAGTTCAGATAAATGGTTCTGGGTTCCTGTATTTTTTGCCGATGTTGACTCACCACTGGGTCAGATACCGAAGGCACAAAACTGACTGAGAGATTTGAAGCACAACAGATGTGAGCGTAATCTGCAGTAATTAGCTCATGATTACTGGCATGCTTACTGAAGAAATTACTGAGTTTAATATCTGACCAGAATGAAACTGGAAGGCAGCAGCGGCTGAGGAGGAGCAAGGCCAGTGGGCTGTCTGTGGGAGAGTACGGCCCTGCTCCGCTCAGCACCACTCAGCACCACGCAGCCGGCGGCTTCCATTGCTGCAGCTGGTCTCACTGCCTACCCCAGCCACCACGGCTGCAGAGCCACTGTAGCACAGGACGGTAGGACACACTACTCTCCGGCATTTCAGAGGGTTCAGAAAGACGGCAGCAGCTACCCTGTGCAGCCACCTCACTGGTGTAATTCACTCCTCACGGGTGTAAAAGGGGGCGTAGGGTACTCGGCTGTTCTCAAATGTCACTCTAAGTCTGCCACAGGATCAGGCCATTTTGTTCTCAGAGTCTCAGGCAAACACAGAAATCAAATCACACTGATATTTGGCACAGAATTCCCCATCTGTTGCTCTTCTCAATAGTTCCATTAGAAAGTGGGTTTGTTCCATACTCCGCTATGTTATTAAGAGGTGTTGGAGAAGAGCAACGTGTACGTGTTCCTTGGGATCAGAAGCGTTGCTGAGTGCAAACCTCCCTGTGCTGTCCTAGCACCTTGCGCTCTGACGCTGCACCAAAGCACCTCATGCCACAGGCAATCAGGCAGGTGGGAAGGGCCCTCCAGAGGCCACCTTGCCCAGCCCCTGCTCAGAGCAGGCTGGTGCTGAGCATCCCCAGGGGAGGAGGGTACTGCAGCCTCCCTGGGCAACCTGCTCACTCCAGTGTTTGAGCACTCTCACAGCAAAAAATTCAATTACTATAGCAAGTCGGAATTTCTCATGTTCCATCTCATCTTCACTGCCTCTTGTCCTCCCACTGTGCACCTGGAGAAAAGCCTGTCTCCGCCTTCTCTGCCCCCTCCCCTCAGTAGCTGCGTACAAGGGGCTTCCCCCTGAGGCTGCCTCTCCCTAGGGCTGGACAAGCCCTGTTCTCCCAGCCTCTCCTCCTTCACCACGAGCTCCAGCCACACACCACCTCGCTAACCCTCCTGGACTTGCTTCAGTACGTCAGTGTCTTCCTTGTGACAGGGTGCCCAACACTGGGCAGAGTGAGCAGAGGGACTAATGGCCTCCCTTCAGCAGCTGCTGTCCTTTTGCTGATAGAGCCTGGAGTTCAGTCAGCCTTCTTTTGCCGCGAGGGCATCTTGCTGAATCACATTCAACTTGTTTTTCACCAGGTCCCCCCAGTTTTGTTCTGCAGCACTGCTTTCTGGCCAGTGGATCCCCAGCCTGTATCGCATCGGGGCCTTGAGCAAACGCCCCCTTCCAGGATTTTAGTTGGTTCAGGAGTTAGTCGATGGAGTTCAAGGTCAGCCTTTTTGCTGATCTGAGCTGTTTGTTGGGAGGAAAGCTAGAGGCAGCCTGAGCAAGGGCCTGCCTGCCCCTCCATCCCTTGGGAGCTGCTTTCAAGCTGAGGCTCTTGTGCTTGCTCCCTGCCTGAGCCCCACGCAGCTGTGCCGCAGCTGTGTCAGTGTGCCAGGTCTCATACCCCCGATCCTGGCCCTGGCCCTGGCCCGCCGAACTGGTTTCCTAGCTTGACCTTGAACCTGCCTCATCACAAGACTTGCTGAGTGTCACTGGACTGAGGCTGACACTCCTCACAGTTTCCAGGCATATGCACCAGAAGCCCTTCTTGTTGCCCTTCGCATCCTTTGCTAATTTCATCTCAGCTGAGCTTTATGTTTTGCAATTCCTTCTCCGCACATTCAGGCAGGGTCTCTGTGCGCCTCCTGGGCAGCCGCCACTGTTCCCTCCTCCCCTGTGCTTCCTTTCTGCATCTGAGCTCGGGCAGGAGCACCCTCTTCCTCCATGCTGGCATTCTGCCGTGCTTGCTTTCCTTTCTGCGTATTGCAGTGGACTACTCTTATGCTCTAAGGAGTTTGTCCTTGAAGGTTGACCTGCTCTCCTGGGCCCCTTTTCCCTCCAAGTCTGTCTGCCATGGAAACTTGCCAAGTCTCACGATCACTGCAGCCAAGGCTGCTCTTGATGATCACCTTTTCAGCCAGTTCTTCCTTGTCTGCAAGTAACACATCCAGTAATCAGTTCATTGATCACCTGCTTCAAGAAAATACCTTCAGTACGCTCCAGAAACCTCCAGGGTTGGTTGTGCACAGCCCTGTTACCATTCTAGCAGCAATCAGGGTGTTTGAAGTTCTCTATGAATGCCAAACTTTATCTGTGATAAAGAGGCACTCAAATAGAACAGAATGAAACAAAAATTAAACTTTGTGCACACATGTTTAGACCCCAAATATCCCTGCAAACATGTTATGCGATACGAAAGAGAAACCTCATCATGCACACTGTAGTGTGAGCAGGAAACACAGCTAGAGCTATGGTGCAGCTGCAGTTGACAGGACAACATAGATTGACATGATGAGACACAGCCTCCAAGACAAGAGCTTGAGATATCAAACAGGAGAGCATCATTCTAAGTCCTGAATTTGATGTTGACCCTGAAGAAGTAGGGATCACTACCTCCTCATCACTACCACCTCCTGAAGCAGTTAATGTCTAAATGTTTCTATCCGAATACTGGCATTAGCAACACATGAGATCTGATGGACTATACTGAAATATAATAGTCTTGAAATCCTCATTTCCAAGGATCAACTTCTTTATTTCTGTTACAATTTCCTGAAAAACAAACTAAAAATATCATTCATGGACCTTTTGCACACTAGCATGTAATTGCACTATATCAGATAGTTCAAGGGCATGTTCCTTCTGCTCTATAATCTCCTAAGTTTCTTTGACGCCAGCTGTTAAACATGGTATTTTGTTTCCAGGCTTCTATGGTGAAGCATTACTGATGTGCATTTCAAAAAGAGTTGTGAAAGCTGTTATCGTTCAGCTCTTCACAGTTTGCTCATCTCATCTGGTATTGATTATTAACATTCAATTTATGTATGTTAATCAGGGCTGGGCCTGTTCCATAGAGTACAAACCAGTCAAATCTGAAACATGCCAAGTGAAAATATTCTGGAGAGCTTAACAAATATTCCTGGTACCAGCGTTTACACTTAATATAAGTATGTCCATTACTGACACAATCAATTTTGCAATCATTTGTTCCACTTTTCCTACTAAATTACAGAATATTTTGCACAACAATTTTTTCCCCTCAAATAATGCATAGTATGCTTGGCAAGTGGGAGGGCACAGGGAATAGTTTTACAAAACAATGTGTCATTTTTCTTTTTCACAGGACATACATCAGCCACTAGCAAACTCAGGAGATCTAATCCATATGAGAGTTCTTCACATGTGTTACAAAATACAGGCAGAATCTTGCAAAAGACATTTCTTGCTTCAATTTATAAGCTTGGGATGACAAATAGGTCTAATCCATAATTCAATACAGTTAATTAAAAAAGAAAGAGAAGAAAAAATTCCTTGATCTGTTTTCCAGAGTAAATCTATAGGATATTTTCAGGCACTAGTTAAGTGAATAAAACCTGTTTGTAACTGTAGGACCTCTAACAATCTCCTAGTTTAGCCTGGAGACTGCAATTCTGGTGTGATGTGACTTATTTTCAGTTTTATAATCTACAGCATGTATTAAAATTATGTACTGTACAAATTGTGCTATCCATCTACTTATGTCATAGAAGTTGTTTTTATAATGGACATGGTAAAAGGTGCTTGAAATACTCTAAATGTAGCACCCATGAACTTACTCAAATGCTTGTGATTCCCTCTGCTGTTTCCATGAGACTGCCTCCGTTAAATGTTATCACTGAAAAATTTATATTTCTCATCATGTGGTTATCAACTTGCAACAGCCATAACCCAGAGAAATAATTTACTAAAGTAATAACATGTTATACTTTATTGTAAGATGATTTCTGGCCTGCTGAAGAAGTCAAACAGTATTTTCAACAAGTCTGGGCATTATCCACAGTGAGTCTTCTTTAATCACACAGTTATACAGCAGAGGAACACAGTCATCCACTGCCAGTAAACATAAAGATATTTATCTAACCTATTTTGGTTTGGGCCCATTCAGAAACAAGGAGAGCACCTTCTCTGCATTTCTCAAACCAAATATTTTCAAGTTTTCACTCCCTGCAACCAAAGAATTGGTGAAACTACCCTGTAATGAATGCAACAAATCAGCATCGCTCAGCCCATTTGCCATAGTCCACGCACACGAAATACGCGTAACTGGAAATAACCAGTGAAGTACGGCAGTGCAGGGTTCTGCTACTGTAGCTGCTCTTTAGCTAAACCCATCCTGCAATTAACATAACCACCTATACTAAAACCAAGTGAATTAACTACAGACGAGCAAGGGTACTCGGGCAATTCCTCCACTATTTCCTAGCGACTGTGTTCACAGTTAAGCATCTAAGGGGAAGCATTTGCAGAACCAGGCCATGGAAATATGTGCTAACAGAGAATCTTTTTCTTGATACCTTAAAACCAAAATTTACAATCTCCTCAAAGCTTTGGAAGAAGCTGTATTGCAAACACATGTCCTGCAGCTGGACTGCAGAGTAAATAAGACCCTCAAAACCCGGGGCAAGTGCTGGCTGACCTGTGGCCTGCAAGGGAGTTTCCTCTGCTACTGTCTTCAGCTAATGTAGGGGATTTACCTCTGCAGAAACATCACGGAGCTATCTGGTGCTTGGGAAAAAGAGAGCCCTAAAGGGTGTGTACTAGTGGTGGAAAATTTCTCAAAGCCCTCTGGCAAAAAAGTTGCACTTTCTTTTTTTCTGCATGAGACTGCATGCTTTCATATGGCAAGCAGCAACAGTGGTTATATATACACAGAAGCAGAAAAATATCTTCAATGCAACATGATTCATTTACCTTAAAAAAATGTTTTTCTCTGTCCTTGGCCTTTCTTTAGATTTTACTGCCTATTTGTATCTATGAAATACAATTTGTAAATGTTCTTTCTGTCTGTGATGCTAATAAATTACCTTGAGAATGTTAACTAGCATTTTGTGTTTCAAAGAACAGTTTCTTGATGTCCTCTGCAATCTTTTTTGGGGTAAAAAGTTTGTATTACTAAACCTTTTTTGCAATCTTCATGTCCAAAAAACGAATCTCGATCTGACTGCATTCAGTTCAAACTTGTCTGTTCTGATATTTTCCCCAATATTGTCAAAATCATGTTCCTTGGCATGTTTTTGCTTCCACATTCCTGAGTTGTCAGACTCTTTCTTTTTGCAGGTAATTCCTTGTTTTCCATTTCCAGCGCTCTGTGCAGTTCTCTTGCCATTTATTTATCAGTTCCATCTTCTGTGCTCTTACCCTCAACTCTCTCCCTGTTGGATCAAGGCACAGATATCAGATAAAGCCTTGAGCACTGGAATAAAGTTGTGTTTTAAGAAAATAATCTTTCACTCAGTTTTTCAAAATCTTTCACTCCCTAACTTGTACGTAAATTCAGATTTGAGAATAATTGATCTGGAAATGTCTGGCTGAACATACAGCCTGCCTGAAAGAAGAGCAGGAGAGCTGCCTCCATCCACTCCTATAGTTTGTGTGAATCCATGTGGATCCAGCAGGAGACTGATTCAGTGTGTCCGGGGTAGGGGACTGAAGGAGACCTGCACATCCACCCAAACAGAAACACAGGGTCCTCTGCTGTGTCTGAGGGCATTTTTCGGGAAGCGAGAGGAGTGTGACGATGCTAAACCAAACAAGGGAGGAGAACACAAAGGTCTCTTTGTCAAGTTTCCAAGACACAGTTGCCTTCATCCTTTCTTGGTGTGCAGAATGCTTCCCCTGGCCTCCTAATGAAGCTGCCAAACACCCGCCCCCTTAATATTTCATGCATCATTTCACTGCATATGCCTCGCTGTCCTCGCCGTTTGTCCCACATCAGTTTTATCCACTGTAACCTTACAGTCCCAGGGAGCAAGTAACTGCACTCGGGAGGCTGCTGTTACTGAAAGCAGGGCTGCCTTTCCCAGTGAATCCAGGAAAGTTTTACACTGGGACTTCAGAATGTAAAAATGAATGTATGATCTTTTCATGAGTGAAGCTGTCTGATCAGATTCCATCAGCAGGGAACAGCAACCCAAGCTCACATTGGGGATCACTACTGCTTTGTTTTTCCAATAGTTAATATTAAAAAAAAAAAAAAAAGAAAGAAAACAAACACTAAGAAGTCAATGGATAAGTTTGGCAACCCCCAGATCAGCTGTTTGTAACAGAATTATATGGAGTAATGCAAATGAAAAAGTTATACGCAGTTATGCCATTTCCATCTGTGCACCTCCAGGCCCAGCAGCGTGCTCCTTTGTGCAGCACCAGTGAGCTCGTTTTGTGCTCGTTTAGATGCACTTTGTTACCAGATGAGTCACTGCATCTCTCTCCCCACACGAGTTTATTTTTGGCTTTTTCCCTTTGCATACATGAATATTTTTGACGTCCATTTGTAAAGTTCAATGTTATGTTGATAATATGTTTCCATTTTTCAGAACAGCCTCGTGGTTTTTTTTAAATCCACATAACGGGCTGTGCTTGAAGACAGGGAATAGGCATGTTGAAGGAGACAGATTATGCCCCATATCATTACCATCAGTCCATTTTCCCAAAAGTCAGGTAATTCATACCAGCTGATGTTTCGCATTTTAAGTTTCCAATAAGAAATTATGAAAACAATACTAAGAGTGATCTAGGGAGTTATAAAAAAAGCTCTGGAATTATTATTTTAAGATTTCATTTCTGCATTTTTGTCTAAAACCCAAATGTTTACTCATCAGGTCAAGGCATGTGTCTATTCGGGAGCCATCACAGTATTGTTGAAGAATTTGGCAAAATTCTCAGATCTACTCTCGTTTATAGCGCTTATTGCCAGAATGCTCTGTCATTTTCCAAGAAATGTGTATTTCTTGGACTCATTGTCCCAGCTGGTTTATTGATTTCATGGTTCTCCTTTCCAAATTGCTGTTCCAGCTCATTGATGATTCTACTCAGCGCTGGTTACACACAATGTTGTTGAAAGTCATCTTTACTTTGAAAAGCCATGTGTTGACCAGTATTTTTAGTTGACAGATGTACTTAGCCAAGATGACAATCTCCAAATTTTCTACTTCTGTGTTTTTTCCGCAGAAGGCAATGAGCTGTTTGCTGCAACACACTCTTCTGTTTTGCCCATACTGTGGCCACAATCCATGCTCTAAATCACTGTCTACATTATTTTAACATAAATCCCCTTTCAAATACCCTCCTAATTCAATGGCATGCCATAAATCAAATACACACTATTACAACTGCCTTGAGACTCTACTGGAGCTCTTCAAATATGCTCTTTAAAAGCACTGACTTTATGGCAAGCTTCAGGGTAAATTTACAGTGTGATACACAAAGACTTAGTCACAGGATAAAGTTCTGCTTGCAGAGAAGCCTAACAGCTTGGTCTTCTCAAACATGCAGGTGGTTCACTTTAGAAATATATATAGTCCCACTGAAGTTAATGGAATTATTTATATGCTTAAGGTTAAGTATATGCGTAAGTATTTTGAGGAATACTTCCAGTATTCCCATTTATCTGAATACACATTTAAGAACTTACCTTTAGCAACTGACTGACATTTTTCTCTTTGAAAGCACTCCATGTGCTTTTGTGGTGGCTGGCAGATTCTTGTGGTCGACAGAATTTGCTAAAAAGAACCCGCTAGCTTAGATCGTCAAGAAGTTGGCTCCAATTAGTCAGACTTATTAAAACTGCTTCTAAGAAGTGGACCTAGGTGATAACAGTCAGACACAAAACAGTCCACAGGGGCAAGCTTAGGGCCACCTCAATTTGCCGTTAGAGTTTAGGACAAGAAAGTGCGTTACAGGTTTGCAAAGCTTTGTTGAGCAAAATGGAACGTAGGGAAAGGCTACGCCACTGCCTTTCTTCCCCCCTTCCACAAGAAAAAAACCCCAACAAAATAAAAAACCTCAATGCGATCTCTATCCTTCACTCTCGCTCCCCCCAACAGAGAGGGCTACTCTCACCAGGCAGGCTCAGAGTGCTTCTTTCTCCGCTTCACATGTATGTATGCCTGAGGCTTTAAACCCTTTCTACCGAGCTGATTAGAAAGGATATCAAGCTGACAGCCACGATGATGAAGACCAGGAACAGCATGAATAACAGTCTTCATGGTTTGATATAAACTAATACATCAGATATTTTCCAAGAGACTCCTACCACTGCACAGCAGCTCCACTTTCAACCTGCAGCTGGGCTCGGGGTACACAGCCATGTGAACAACCCAGGACAAGCCCCCAAGAACTGTAACGAGGAACAAACAGCCTGTATTTCAGACCCCAACTTTTTTATCAGCTTTGTCAGGAATAACAGGCTCTGTAAGAGACAAGACATATTGAAAATGCTAAAAAAAGTTAAGTGGGCTAATATTTGTACAGCAGGTTTGCTGTACAATAATCCAAGAGAAAATGCCTCAACGTACTTGCCTTCCAGAGGAGTCCCAAAGGAGGAGTCCAGATTGCAATTCACATCAAGATTGCCTGATTTATGAAGCTCCTGATCTACTGAATTCAGCAGCCTATAGAAACTAATCCCAACATGCTACCATCATGAGAAAGCTAAACATTATTCTCTGTTTCCCAGGCAAATACCTAAAAACTGGAAGATTGAACAACCCACTGCACGGCACTGAGCAAGATATTGGCAACTGCAGACCACGTCCGTGCCCCTTCTGCCCTGGTACTGCAGATCAGTGTCAAACGCTAGCGTGAACGATTGCTTCTTTTGTCTGAAAAACAGCTTCCTCCAGCTCAACAGCACTTAGGCAGCAAACCATCCTTCTGCAGCCTCTTAGTTGTTTAATGGGCTTTTCCGCAAGGTCAGTATTATAAAATAGTTAATTACTACAGATAGATTTATTCATGTTAAGGGCACCTCAGATCATACTACAAGGTTAATAGTGCTAGCCAGAGGTGCTAGCTGATCTAACTACTTCACTTGCATAGATAAGTTGTCCTACGTGCATAAGCACTTTGCACCAGTGAGACGATGCATTTGACTTACCCGCACAAGTGTATAAAGTCCTGGAATCACGGCAGCCAGGCTTAACTGCTCAACAGATGTTAAATATTGAAGTTTATATGCGAAACTTCTGTGTACTTTAAAATGCATGCCTGCCCTTGCTGTCATTTGTATAACGTAAGAAACTTGAACAGAAAAATGAAGAGAGGAACTTGCTAATGTGCGTGAACACAGATATTATACAGATACTTAAAACCAAACCCAAATACAGGTACTTACGGCTACCGCTTAAGAAAGAAAAGGTGTTCAAGGAAAATATTACAGGGACCTAGAATTATTTATCAATGATGTAATAATTTATAATGAAATAAGCAAGAACAGATAAAGATAGGAAGTTTTGTTTGAAATACGGAAGAAGCATGAGGAGAGGTTCTAGAGAGGCCACCCCAATAAAGTACTGTTGAAACCTACGCTCTTATTAGAGAGCAGAACACTAACAGGAATTCTGTAATAAGCAATTTTAATTTTGCTTATACGAACCGGTGTTTTCTACTAATGATTTGACAAAGTTATTCCTGAACATGGAAGCTGACAGATTTCTTTATGAAATAATTATCAAACCAACAAACAAGACTATTTTAGACTTCTAGAAACTATGTTATAGGAGAGTTGCACGTGCAAAATAAATTTGAATTAAGTAATCAGAACTTGCTTCCAGTTTAGTTACATGGAAAAAGAAACAAATGGTGGTCTATAACTATGGTTTTCATTTCAAAAGGGCAAACTAAGGAAGGGAAACTGAGAGAAGTAAACTTTCCTGAAGGCAAGAATATGAATGCTAAAGGGCTTTGGAATTTCCTTAAACAAAATGTGCTAAAACTATCTAGAACTGGTAAGTGGGGAAAACTGTAGGGAAAGGACTTCAGCAGTGGTCGGATGACAACCATTTCCTAAGGCGCCTCAGGAGTAAGCCCAGAAGGTGGCACAAACCTGTAAGGCCATCGTAGAAGTGGGTAAAAAAGGTGTCTCACACCAGGTGAGGTATTTCCAGTAGGAAGCAGCAAGTGGTTCATCTAGTTGAGGAAAACAAAGGCTGTGAGAGCAGTTATCAAGTATCCTAACTATCCTTGAAGTTGCTACTACCGAAAGTTATTAGCCTGAGATCTAAAAGCCAGCACAAGGAACTGGGCTGAAAAATTACTCTTCATGGAGGTTTAAAGAGGAAATAAGGTTTCTTCTCAGAAAAGTTTTGAAACAGCCTACTTAATAGGGCAGAACAAGGGAAAACCTAACTAGTTTTACAGTAAATTACAAAAAGATTATGACAGCGTAGCTTCTCAGGTCAGGGCAGAAAACAGTGACTGAAAAGGTCATTCCAGACCTACAGCCCATGCTTCTATCTTTAGCCTAGTGTTTTGCCCTGTTCTGAATACCCTAATAATTAAAGCAATTTCTTGTGCTTTATCAAGTTGTACAATACATCTTCAGGGAAAACAATAACTGAGCTCTTGTGCATGTTTTTCCCAGAGCCAGGGACTGAAGCCATGGCATTTGGATGAAAAAATCTTTATTCTTGCCCAGTTTTCTTCTGTGGAGCCAAAGTGTCTGATTCTGCTGGCATCCATTTTAAGTTCTGATTTCAGTCCAGTGAACCTGGTAACTCTGGACTGTGATCTTTTACACCACAGAATTTCTCATCATCTTTGTAGCCAAGTTTATCATCATCACTTCTCACAATAAAGTAATGCTGCTGACTGTTTCAGATTGTTTCTCACTACTTTCTGGACTTTCTATCCCAAAGTTCACAGAACTGACATGTAAACTGGTTTTCTCCTTTACTCCTTTCTTTCCCTGATTGTACAAAATTGCTCTAAAGAATCATGTCATCTGTTTCAGTCATCTTTGCTTTTGGCAAGTAATGTTTCAATATCCATTTCCTGATCCTATTCCTAAACAATCATAAATAGAAAAACGCGAATATAAATATGCCAGCATGAAGTCAATGCCAAATGACTCTTATGTCCCCAATGTCCTATATAATACCAATATAATCAACATTTCAAACCCTGCAAAAGGTTTTTGCATTTGTATTGTCACCACAGGCTCCACAAAGCTGAGACTAGAGTGCCTTCAGTTCTACAGCACTCCAGCTGATCCAGCTGGAAGAATGCAGCTTTAAATTTTAGGCTCAAAATACTAGAAACTGTGATCACATTTTCTAGATGGCACCAAGATGCAACATAGGCAAATAAATAGAAAACTCATGTGGATAAGCAGTCTTAACCCATGGTCTAACAGAAGAACAAGGGACAGGCTGTCCTCTGACTTTGGGAAAAGCAGCTTTAGTTTGCAAGAGCACCAGGGTTTATGACAACTAAGAGATGCAGATTTCTGCATCATTTGATAACTGCATGCTCTTAATCTTTCTCTTTAAGCCTTGATCTACTTTCTCTTTTAAAGCAGCCCTGGCTGAGAGCACACTTTCTTGTGTTGTTGGGCAAGGAAAGCATATTTCAGCATTTGCTTTCTCATCAGTTAAAAGAAAAAAGGCACCAACTAGCATATGCAGCTTGGTATTTCTCCAGGCCACCAGAAAAAATAAATTAAAAATTTACACCAGAAAATTGCTGTTGATTCATATGGACTCAAGGTATCAATAGCCTGATGGTTTAATTGACACCTCTAGTTTTTATGGTGAAAGACCTTCGTCGCATTCAGCAGATTCTCCCATTGATTTTAAAGATGCCCTCTCATTTCTCCCTCATCTCTCATTCTCAAGGAGTTTTATTATACCAACACATACATCACAGCCCAGCATCCCTATATACTGCTTCAGTAAGGAGTCCCATCTTGTTTTGGAAAGGGGATGACACTGTTGAACCTTGGCATCTTCTCCTTTGCCTGTTCACCTCGTGCTGCCACCTGCCTCCCAGGCAGGCAACACCCCTGAGGGACAGGGAAATCACACCCTTCCTACCAGTCAATGAACTTGCTCATCTGGAAGAAGCCTAAAAAGTTTCCCAAGTTAGTTTTCTGCCAGTTCAGTGGTCTGAACCAGCCCCACAGATGGTGAGGCCATTTCCAGAGGCGGCAGAGGGGGAGCAGGATCACCCCTGGCCAGGGGCCGCTCCAGCAGCTCCACCTCTGAGGTGGGAGAGACTTTTCCAGAGGAGCTAAGAGGACCATAACTCAGCTGCTGAGAACTGCGGACTCATGAGTAACGGCACAGTAGATGGAGATTTCTTTATAAGACATTTAAATTAAAATTTGTCTGATGCAGCCAGTTGAACTTCTCTTTACAGAGCACCTTATTTTGTTTTCTACTAAAATGGTCTGTTAGAGGCTGGGTCCATGCGGTGGGCTCAGCCTGCGGAAGAGCCACAGCCATTCTCACCCGATGCTCTCAGACCTTTGCTTTTGCCCCACAGACATCAAATTACAGTTTCCAAAGCAGGGTGCGTGAGCACAGGGAGAGCCTCTGCCCACGAGCAAGCCAGCACGGCGCAAGGAGAGGGATCAGATACTGGCACAAACATCCCCTTTCAGACCTATACTGGGTCACTTCAGTCCCTGAGGCCAGGCAACGCTTTCTGGAAGCACCAGCCCCTCGGGCAATGAGAAGGGCCATTTGTTCCCAACACCACGGTGCTGCAGCCACGCAGCACCAGCTCTCAGGGGAGGCACTGAGCAGATGCTCTGGGAAACTGCTGGGTGGCCTGGGCTCTGGGCACTGCTCGCTGCAGCTGCTGCTGCTCTGTCCTGTACATACCCAATAGCCTTTAGATCTGTGCTCACGTCTCTGCCAGCTGCCCAGCACACTAGTGCCGAAATAGGACAAGAAGTGACATGAACAGAGCAATAGTTAAGTCAGAAAGGAAGGTGACCCCATTTCCTCCATCACAGAAACCACCCTCAAAATGTGAGTTTTCCCCACTCACCTGAGCCGCTTCTCTTCAGAGGAAGGCAGAGGCAGCCCTCAGCCAGTACCAGCACCACCGAGGGGCTCCCACCATGTTCAGAAGCAACACGGCTCCAGCAGTTGCTTCCCAGACTTCTAGATTTGGGGGAGAAAAACCTTCCATCACCTCACTAATATCACCGTTACGTGAGGCCACCTTACATCCCAGCACCAGGATCTTATTTCTGGCCTTGGAGGTATGTAGACTTGCTTTGGCATCACTTTACATATACTAAAACCAAACATGTGCTAATGCAACAAGCCACCCACAGGGTTGCTGTTCTGCATATGCACAACTACTCACACTGAGTCTCCAAATTAGTCTCCTGAGTCTAGATTAATTCACAAGGAGGAGTGCTTGTCACAGCTAACAGGATGGATGCAGTGCTCCTCCAGCATGGCCCCATGCCACGTTCAGTTCAATCCCCAGCTGCAGAGCAATCCATGCCTTCCAAATGGAGGAGGACAAGTTTAGCAGGTAACACAGCAAAGCAGAAAATAAGTCTATTTCATGAGAGGATCTGAAGTTCCTCCATTTATTTTTGTTCCACTACAGAAATGTCGCAGTCAGTTTCTTGCATCCCAGATGACTGACCAAACCACTCAGGATCACAGAGCTGCCCCGAGGGCAGTTTCTGGATTGTCACTGGCTACCAGAAAACTGTCACATCAGGCTGCATGTGACTTTGCATCTTTGGGTCTTGAATGCAAACACTAGACTAACCTCCCATTTCTGTTTCACTGGGACTATCAATAAGGGTGGTCAATACCACTTAACTTGAATTCTGAACCTAACTGGTCCTATGAAGTGTTTTTTAATTTGACAGTAAGACAAGTAAAGATTTTTCCAAGATACTCTGTCACCAGGTTGCTGATGTTAGTAGGGGTTCCCATATAAATTCTTAATTCAGACAAGCTTTGCTTAGGTTCTCGTTCAGCTCTTCTGTCAGGGCCTGAGCGCATCAACACACGGTGCAGCCACCTCCCCCTGCCGTGAAGGGCTTGGCTGCCCCATCCCAAAGCTGCCTCCAGTACAGTGTAGCTGTTCAACCTGGGATGGGACTTGCACGGAAAGGCGTTGTAAGAAACCCCACATGTTCACTTGGGAAATGGTTTGCTGGGTTTTTTTAGGGCAAAAGTTTTCTGTTTAAAATCTTTGTCATGAGAGTAACTATAAAAATAAAGTTCAGTTTCCAAAATTCTAGTAATCTGTCAAATATTAAAATTATGTTTGAAGGGTCCCTATAATTATTACCTTTTAATGATACAATATTTAATAAAAATGCTTCAAGGTTGTTGCTATGGAGTACCTAGATCACCTGCAGCTATAGGAATAAACATCCTGTAATGTATAATGAATGCTGAGGCTCTACTTAGTTTTGCCCAGGGCTTGTTTTACCTTAAAATGTTGGGTTTGTTTGGGGGTTGCTTGTTTCAGTAACATTTGTTGTGGTTTTAAAGGGCTGAACAACAGTCGGGGGGAGAATTCAAGTGCTGGTGGTTTAGATTTCTATAGAGCAAGTACTGAACTGCTTTGCATAGTAGATCCTCAACCCATCCAAGATCAGGTTTTTTGCAGAAAAAACACTGTTGTTTATAACTTCATAGCTAGGACCACTGGTAGGCAGGATAATGGGGAGGTTGACTGGTCTGTCCTTCCCCTGGGACACTGGAGAAATGAAAAGGTTCCCTGTCCACACGTAGCTTAGATGAGATGCTAACAAGAAGCAGGGAAGCCTATGTGCTGTCAAGGCTCCATTTCAAAGGAAGCAGAGCACTTACAGTTTTATGAATAGCACTGAGAGCCAAAGGTATTGGATAAACATACATCATTTCCGTGCCGTTTTATGAATCATTCTGTAGCATGTATTAAATCCAGACGATATGCCAACATCACCTTTTAAATGAATACTGGTGTCTGAACCTTATTTACTTCTCCTGACCAAAACAACCCAGCCCTATAATACCCACCTAGAAGACACAGCTCCCTGTTCTCTCCCATCTCTTGAGGGACAGCCCTCCTCCACCTGGTAGCTTAAAGTTAGTTTAGATGCTTCAAAAAGCTTAAGAGCTCATCAGTTCCCGGCCTGCTGAACAGCTTTTGTCAAGCTTTCAGATATTTGACAGTACTAGGTTATTTTCATTATACAGATGGACAATGAAAGCACAGGCAGGCACGCAGCATTTGGTTGAGGCACTTGGCTGCCTGCACACACAGGTAATTGCTCACCGCTTCTAGAAAACACAGAAACAGAGGCATGGGTACTTTTGGAAGCACTCTTTTCCTTCATCCTCATCTTTGGGGGAAGATCACCTAGGCCAAGATTTTCTTACTGCAGCAAAATTTGCCCTACATTTGAATATTTCTGGCATGAGTCTCCAGTTCAACTCCAGCTGCAACTCTTGAATTCCACCAGACAAAATAATCCAAATCTTGAAACATTCAATAATTTCAAACAATTACTACAGTCCTTAACATGCAGTGTCTACTGAAGAAAGCAAACTGCTACAGAGGCCTGCAAAAAATGAGCTGGAGCTTTGCCTCTCGATTCACTTTTTCCAACAGCCGCAATGCTTCTGCGTGCAATTCAGCGAGAGCTTGAGAAACCTGGTACATCCAACAGCACCCCTACCTCAGCCTACAGCAAACCAGAGCCAGGTCATTCTGAACGACCAACTGCTCTGCGAGATCCTGGAGATCGGTGACAGAGTGGCTTGTGAGGGTCAGTGGGGCGAGGACTAATGCAAGACGTAAATAAGCATTGACTCCCGAAATACCGGATCACATTCACTAGTGCTTTTAGACATATAGGATCTACCAGCCAACATCTTTAAAAGAAGTTTTAAATGCAGTAGGTAAAACAGAGGTTCATCCCATGAATGATCCCACCGGTGTTTTCTCCACGGCACGTGTAACGACAAAGTCAGCATTTTTAGAGTATCGTGTCTAGGTTATCACACCCTGCATTTTGCGAGCTGTCTGCTGAACACTAGGCATCTGAAGTCTGCTATACTGAGGAACCTGAAAGCTCTTTACAAAAACTGATTGGCCTTCACAAAGCTCCAACTCCAGGCATGCAGATAACTTTCAGAGACAAAAAATGTTATTTTTTAAAAATTACTTTCCAACGGCCAATCAATTCATCACTAGTCTAGGTTACATTAATGACATGGTTTAGTTACCTGCTCAAGCCACAAGACCCCATTGCTGAAATAAAGGTCAAAAAGGGCACAAGAAAGCTATCCGAAATACCCATTTTCTTGTCCTTGTCTGAGAAAAGCATACTGAAACTGTTGGATCAGAATAACATATATTTTTACTGAGATAATACAAAAAACTTACCTTTTTTATTAGCTACCAACGTATTCTAGTAAATCATTTTTCATTCCTGCACGAATCAGACTAATTCCATCATGAAATAGGAAAATATTTTTTTTACATGCCTTTTGCCATTTAAAATTATTTTATTCTTATGGGATTCAAGCAACTGTCCCTTAAAGCATGCCAGGGGCATGTGAATGATAACGCAAAAAGCAGCAAGGTCTGAAAAGACACATACAAAAACTCTCTTGAATTTTTAAAATTTTAAAAGCATGAGCTTATAACTGCAAAGATGTATCTAACTATTTGGCTTTAAACCATCTTTTCAATTTAGTTGTTCTTCACTTTTTAGAAAAAACTATTTAAGGTATATAGTAATAAAGCATAAAATCACATTTTTCTCATACTGAATGAGATTCACCTATGTATTCAAAGGGTCACATACAGGATCCACAATCCCCAAACTCAGACCCTTTTCCAGGTCCCATCTTACCTTCTATAGAAAGCTCTTGCAGATTTGTAAAACAAGTAGCAGTCCATTATCATTTTCCAAGACTTTTAGTCACCCACAAGTGACTGCGGGAAAGAAAAATGGAACCAGACAAAGAGCAAGAAGAGTTCATAGCATAGTGTAACAAGTAACAGTACAGCAGCAAGCAAGGTAAGAAGCGATATTTACAGACAGGCTGCACTTAATCAATTGAAAACATTTAATATATACAAATGCTTTCCAGCTGCCTAAAACCCAGTAATTACTGCTAACTGGTTGTGTGCATAACACTCACAAGGAGCATTTATAAGCTGTTTCTTTGGCACAGAATTATTTTAACATCCTTATAGTTCATATCCCATTTATAACCTAGTTTCTGGTCACTGTATGTACTACAAGAGATTTTTCCTTTTCTCTGAGTTGCAGGAAAAGGAGACTGGAGCTGCTGTGCATGAGCACTGGATACATTTCAGTTTAGGATATTTCTTTGACAGTAAAGGACAAGATGAGAGCATAGACAATCCATAGTACTCCAATGAATTAACATCAGATTACTTTACACAGTGGCTGTGACAAGCAGTAATTTGAATCCAAACCACATAGAAGGCCTAATTCTGCTCAGGCATAAATTGGAGCAACTCCACTGAAGCAAATCCAACGTACTGCAGATGCAGCACAGGATGTGCACGCTGCAGTTCCGGGCATTGCGGGTCCCAGCAAAGGACCCTGTGAAAGCACGGCACTGCATGCAGACGTATAGGCTCTGCTTTCTGCAGAAAACCTGGCGCCTTGTGAAAAAAATTCACCAACAACTTTATGACAGGAACAGTACCACCCATGGGGACAAATACCAACCCCAGCTCACTCATCCACAGCACCAGCTCCTCCCTGCAAGGACTGCACGTTACAGCTCTAACCAAAAACTGCCCTGACACATTGTAGAGCTCCTGTCCTAGGATCACTTCTCCAGCACAGCAAAAAAAGCTGTAACACTTCTCCTTGAGACCTTCCGTGCTGCTGCAAGTAATGTCCCCCTGCGGCACATGACACCCATGCCAGCCCTGCACCACCACAGCCCCTGCTGCTCCATTCCCCATCTCTTCCCCAGCCTTCCTCTTCCTAAGCCAGTACGTAACCGGGACTGATGGCAGGTTTTTTCTGTTTCTTTTTGGTCCATGTTTACAGGCTGCTGGGACTCAGAGGTGGAGTTCGGGTGCGTCAGCACCTCCATAAGCACGTCAGGGGAGAGGTCCTGTGCTCACAGCCTGACCGGCCGAGGCAGGGGGAGTCTGCACAGGGACCACAGTCCCCAACACCGCTGCCTCCATCCTCCACCAACACCACGGCCTCCATCCTCAACCAACGCCGCCGCCTCCGTCCTCAAGTTCCTTGCCATTCTTGCTCATTCCCTCTGGGTGTGAGGAGCTGAATACTTGTGCATTAACTTACCAACAACATCCATTTACATTTTGGCAAAAACTCGAAGGCAGTTGTATCGTCACCTATGTCTGCTGTGACTACAAAAAAGTAATTGCATGTATAATTTGCATATGCAAATTATTCCCCAGATTTCATTAATCTGTTCCTAAAAATGCTGCCAAGGAAGTGGGAGGTCTGTTTAACGATAGATTCAAGAGGGTAAATTAATTGTTATTTAATAGAGCAATTCTTCCATGTTTATTTAAAAGTCTTTCCCCCAGCCACTGGTGCACCATTATCAGATTATATAAAATCTGATCAGGCTATCAGATAATTGTACTTTTGTATGAACCAACAAATGCTTAATGAGTTTCATTTTAGAAACAAAAAGATTCATATTACAGGAGATTAATGCTATGAAAAAATATCTATATTAATACCTCAGCAATAAGGGATATGAACTAATGGATAGATGACCCAGTTACAAAAATGTGATGGTTTTAAAAAATTCAATATGATGTATTTTTAAACCTCACACTGTTAAGTCTTTGAATATATTTCAATAAAGAAGCCTTCTGTTATGCAAAAATGTTGTACATCCTGGCACAGAAACATGAATTTGATTTTAATTGAAAGAAATCTTGACACCCTCTCACCTAGGAAGCAGGGTTATATTTCTTAACGAAGCCAGCATTCACAGTCCTGATGGCCATACCCCTGGCTGCCTGCCTGAGTTCCCAGCCAGCAGTAAGGAAAGGTGCTCTGGTTGAAGATAGAAAGATAAACTGCTTTCCACCATCCCAGCCATTCCTTCCGCCTCCAGGCTGTGCTGCTGAGCAGCTGGGGCCGTCACCAAGAGGGAGAGCTCAACGGGAAGGAAGGGGTCAGCATCCACCACCACCTCGGCAGTGCTCCAAGCGCTTCCCTGACAGCGTCCAACAAAAAAAAAGTCTTGGGGAAAAGAACATCTCCACATCCTCACCCAACCTACAACTCTATATGCAGCATCTCTAGTTTCCATATTGCATATTTAAGCAGTTCTATATTCTTTTTAAGAACTTAATTGAGCACAAATTTAGTCTTCCATTCATTCTAAGAATAAGAAAAATGCCCAAATGAAATATCCTCTAATGAACAGTATTTCCTTTTCTCTTATTCCATAAGTTCTTCTGCTCACTTACCCAATTATTCCTCCCTTCTCTATCCAGTTCCTACACTCAGCTCCAAAGCAGCCAGTCATCGCTTGTTTTCTTCATTCCTTCACCAACAACCCCACCAGCACCCAACAGAACCACACGGGGTGACTCGTCAGAGCACGGGGTTTCAGGCGAGAGGCACTCAGCTCGGGGCCTGACCTCACACCATCACAGCGAGAATGCCTTCATCAAGGAAGTTGAGGCCACGTCAGCTTCACAATTTTTAATGCTGTGTCTCATTCAAGGGCAAAGAATTTTTGGGGAAGCTTGAAAGGAGACTGAGAAAAGGAAAACCAAAGGTTTGTCTTAAGTATTTCCCTGTTGTCTTATCATGCCATCACAGTGAGTCAGTAGGTCAGAGGCTTGTAAATACTGTCCTACCACATCTCTTTGGTTCTTACTCAGTCAAACCTTTCTAAAATATTTAAGTAATCATTTTCCATCTCTATTAAAACAACAGATGGAATTCCCAACCTTCAATTTTATGTCAGGATTCTGCAGCAATTTATTAACAGCTTGAACTCTGTTCTCTTGAGGGTTTAACCTGACGGTTGAACCCAATTACATTACAGTCCTTTGTTCATCAAGGGACATATGTAATATGATATTAAATATGAAACAACTCATGCCTGAATAATGTAGTCTTTGTGATAGAAATTGATGGAGTATGGAAGCCCAAATTTCAAGCACACAAACTGTTCTGATCTTATATCACAAAAATTCAAGACTAATTCCGCTGCTGTCAGCTGACTTACTAATGTAACACTAGCATAAATTAGAGCTGAATCACGGTTTGTCTTCCTCTTGTATTATCATCAAGCCATTCTGAAGTCCTAGTCATGGAGCTTACTCCCAGAAATAATATACATTTAAATCAGTATACACCTCCTCCATATCATATCAGTCCCATCAATACAATCTAGGGGAAGCCCTCCCCACACATAGCACCCAGGCTAAAATTTCGTGCAGTTCAAATAGTGTTTCAACATAGCACGGAAACCTCCCACACAGGGTCAGGAATCCGTGGCAGATGTATTTGCCATTGTATTTTAAAATCACTCTCTATAAACCAACTTTGACAAGTTAACATGTTCCTTTTTCCATTACGAATCCTCCCTTCCTACCCTACTTTTCGTCCTTGCCTCACAATGCAAGCCTTGAATGTTTGTTACGGTGCTTCTCCCACAGATTGCTCCTAGTCCTACACTTCATGGATGGCGTGCCATTCCTGAGCTCATCCGTCAGGCTCAGGTGCTCCTGCTTTATACCCATGTTCCGAATGCACTTCCACTGCCACACTACAGATACATTAAAAAAACAATTAACAAGGTAGACCAATGAACATCTAATAACCAAGCAACCTGATATGCAGAAAATGTCACCTGCTAAAGAGTTGTTGGTTATTTTGAGATAATTTACATTTTCATTTTAAGGCTCAGTGTCCAGCTGAAACATTGCTGTCAAACAGTTCCCTAGTAACACAAGGGAGCAAGTGCATTCCTTTTCATGGTCAGCTATAACTATAGTAGCAAAGGAGCATATTTTGAAACATCTGGAGCACTTAAATTAGCAGGCTGTCAGCATTCTTTGCGTACTGTAGAAGGGACAAGGTGGGTCCAGTCGCATCTCCCTGAACTGTGGATCTCGAAACCGCACACCTAAAGTACGACAGAATCAGTTTAGCAGCCACAGAGGAAAAAGCAAGCACTTCAAAAGCACAAATAACTTCAATGCAAGACAGATGGTTTAGATTCATTGTACTTGAGAAGAATACAGTGACTCGGCTATAAACAGAGGAACTGGCAGCTTGGGTCTAGGTACCTATCTAAATACAGAACAATTCCACACATTGTACTCGAGGGGAACAAGCTTGAATACAACCAGTTGCTGTGATGCCTTAAAAAAACCATCACTTGCCCTGACCACAAAGTCCCACTTAAAAACTTAGTAGATAGCGCACTCCTTACGTATTAAGCCTGGAGATAACCATGAAGACCATATCTCTTGCTTTGCCAGATGTCAATCGCTAGAAGAACTGTATTTTTACTTTTAGTTCAGATAAAATGCAGTTTAAAGGCTGCAATTCTGTTTCTAGCCCATGAAGTAGTTTTGCTGCCAGCTCTAAAAACTTTAAAACCAAGACTGGATTTTGAAATTCTTTTATCAGAGAGCAATAACACTTTCTTTATGGTTCAGTTTATCACGTGTAATTGCCAGTGTTAATCTATGCAGAGGTATTCTAAATCCCAGGCCTAAAGAAACACTAACCTAGTCCAAGTTTTTGTTTCATGGAGCTGAGTAGAGGTGGAGCACACAGTTGGGTTTGTGAAGGAAGTCTAGGAAGTTTTTAATTATTGCCTTTTATATGGGGTGGTCCCCACTCCTTTAGATGCTTAAAGCTTGTCATATTTTTCAAGTACCTTTCTGGTATGAATTTAAAATCCACTCAGAAATCTCGATGACTGACTCCAACCCAAAGCTCAGTACAGGAGGGCTTGGCCTGCATTGCTCGGAGTGCGTCCACCCACCTGACAGTCCCCTTTGCCTGGAAAGGGCAAGGGTTGCTTTGGGGGGTTAGTCCCTTCCACGTGAATCCTTGGCATATGCAGCAAAGCACCAAACCAAACCCAAGGGTCTTCTGTTTCTCCTGCCCTTGTTCACCTCTGCCACTCCCACCCATTGTAAAATAATCAGCCTTTCCCCCCCTGCCTTCTACAAAACATGAGCCCAGCAGTGCTTTTCTCTTCACAAAAGATGTTTCACCTCTGAAAATCAGTCATTTTTTCCCTTGGAACTCCTCATGCTGTCCAAGCTGAACTGAGACTAAGACTACTACTTTAATCATTCAGTTGTGCTTTTGGTGTTTAAGCAACCACTTTTGACTGCAGAGATCACTGCAGTTGGAAGGCACACACAAAAATCTCTGTGTGTACATATCAGTCTGCCACCTGTTAAAATAACAGTAATTTAAGATTATGAAGGGAAGCGTTGGAAGCCCTGCCCCAGGGCCGGGGGGCAGCCCTCAGTCAGTCCCTTGGTGCATGCGGTGCTGCGGCAGATTTGATACAGAAGGAATTGCACCAAGTCTTCAACCAAACGAGTATGAAATTTAGATCTGAAATGAAAGGTTTGCTTTTGTGACAGAGCAAATATTATATTGATGACTCCTTAAAGCGTTGTTCCTGTCTTGTCACACCAAAGCCTGTCAAGCCCCTGCCCTCCCAGCAGGCTGGGTGACATGCTGCTGCAGCCTCGCCTGTCCGTCTGTGGAAGTCGGATGCTCCTCACTCACCCACAGACTCCATCTCACCAGATAACAAGGCTGAACTCCATGCTGGAGGTGACCTGTGGCTTACACAGGAACAAGTGAACTAGTTAAGAACTTCCAGCTCTCAAAATACACATTTCAAGACTTCAGGGAGCTGACTTTGGAAGTGCTCTGTTATGCCTTTGTCCCATTCACTGCATAGCAGGAGCCAAAGTCTCCTGAGCTGTGAAGTGTGTCCTCATCTGTCACACCTGCCTGTGGGGAGTGCTGGAGCCCCCACGGGACAGGGGTCAACAAGCTCCGGTCCTCAGTCTCCTGAACTGCATACACATTGGGGTGGGGGGGGTCCTGCTGGGAATTATTTCCCCCTGTCATTATGAGCAGTGTAATTCAGTAACACATTCCACAGCGTCAATGAGAATGGGGTTTTTTTATCAGATATCTTTAGTCAGCAACACACAAACCAGAAAGCATCTAATAAGCCATTGTTCTACAGCCATGGATCAGCCACAGTATCAAGGAAGATAGTGCAACAGTTAATTAATAATCCATTTCAGTCCCAGCTAATATTTATGATCCCTATTGTAAGGCAGGTCAAACTTCCCACTTAAGAGTAAAGTATATTTACCCTTTACAAAGAGGACACAAATACTTGCATAATCCAAGGTTTCTATCAGTTCAGACTCTTGCGTATTTAAGTCATGTGCAAAGTCAGGGTTACTACAAACTCAGCTTTGATATGCTATCTATTGGACTATCACCAAACATGAAGTAATTTTGGGTATTGTTTTATTAAATGCTCCAGGGATATTTTTAAAGCACATTGCCTATAGAGAAAGAGAAATAAGAGACATACCTCACCACCTGCATTATCAAAACATCAGCCACACAGCAAAATTTAGCAACTGAAAAGTAAACTGTACATGAAAACTCAAGGGGATCTTCAAAACCTGATTCTTTGGAAACTGTTGTTATGTCAAAGTGGCACTGTCATACAGCGGAAGGGGCAGGGTCCAGAAGACAGAGAAAGACACATCCCGAGTTGACACCGAGATCTTTGAAAGCCCAGCGCAGCAGCTCAGTGCCTCGGCAGGCTGCTGCGCCATACCTGGCCTCGTCCTCCCACACACGAGGCTGCTCTCAAACCCACTCAAGGCAACGAGAGTGACATCTTTGAAGAGCTGAAACTGCACCCTATAAGGGGAATTTTACAGAAGTCACTCTGGGTAGTAGGTGTTTTATTTCTAATTGACTAGAAAAACAGCTATTATCTTCCTAACCCTTTTTTTTTTCTTCTTCTTCTGCAGCATAACAAACAGTGACTTATTCCTATGAAATTGATTTTGTTGCTTTTCTGTTATAGCCAAAGAAAAAACATAAAGGCTACAAGTTAGTTGTAAATGCAATAGTGCTCCTTGGTAACCAGTCAAACTTTCCCCTAGAGCCTCAGGTCTCTGTTCAATAGACACCAAGAGGCACAGGCAGCTGGGGAGGTAGGGAAAAGGCCAGACAGACTTTGTGCTCCTTGGGAAAACAACAATATTAATTTTGCAGTTAAAGATTTCTTTCCTATTTTGTTGTTATACAATACTATTTCTACATAAAACTACTGGGTTTGGGGTTTTCTCATATACACAGCAAGAGAGCTCATGATGCATCCTACCCTGGAGCACTACCTCAAGGAAAAAAGGAGTCTGGTATCAGGCTGGCAGCATTCACATGAAATCCATGCTCTACTGGCAAATATTGATCCCTCTGAGCAAGAATAAGTGAATTTCACTGATCCAGTCAGGCAGGTGTCTTATCCTGTAGGCAATGAGGGAAGGGAGAAAAGCTCTCTGGAGACAGGGATCCACAACTTAAACTGAATAGGTTAGAAAAGACACTTGACTATCTCAGCCAAGAGCTTTTTATTAGATTTTTTTTTAACTGTTCTGTAAAACTGTTGGCAGACATAGGTAGAATTCAGGGAAGAGACATTTCAGATCCCAGACCTCAAAGCTACATACAAGAGCAGAGGAAAGCATTAACAGCACTACCGCAGAAACAGTAGAAGGGATCTGTAGATGACACAGCTCTGCACTCCAACAGTGGCTCTAGGTCCCTGAGGAGCAAAGTAAAACAGACCTCCAAATTTCTTCTTTCAGTCTGAGTAAACTTAAAAAAACCCCAAACAACTGTACTTTCCTTTAATAGACTATTCCCAGGTGCAAGCAATAGAAGTCTTAATTAGTTAATGTTTATACTAATCAATTTAGGTCATAGGAAGATGATTGTTTACAGTGTTCTGCTAAGTCATAACAAACAAGCACTGAAAAGAAAAGCATTGAAAAGTCTGCAGTGCGCAGCCAGGCGCTGGGCGCAGGGCGGAGGGAGCAGAGCCCCCAGCCGCCACATTTGTTTCCTAGTTCATAAGACTTCAGGAGCGACATCCCACTCTAAAATGAGGTACATAAAAAAAATATCATTTCATCATCACCATATCGTAATCAAATAACTGGTAATGATGTCAAGGCAGCCATTCTTAATTACTCATTTTAAAAGCACAGAAATATTAGGGGAGAGATTACTCAAGGGTGGATGCAGCCCTCAGTGGGGGCCGGCAGCTGTGTCCCCATGCCGTGGGCCATCCCTCCTCAGCACAAGGCACAGTCCCTCAGACCCCCTGAAGCCCCCCAGCAGCCCCCAGCGCTCTGCTTTGCACTGCGGCCAGTGAGGCGGTGATAACACCCCCGTGTTGGGCTGCTGCAGAGCAGGGCTCCCAGCACCAGGGCTGCCGCTCCAGCATCCCCCCTCCCCTCACCAGCAGGCTGGGGGTGGGCAAGGTCTTGGGAGGGGGCACAGCCAGGGCAGCTGACCCAAAGTGGCCAAAGGGATATTCCATACCGTATGACATCTGCTCACATATAAAAGCCAAGGAGAAAGGGGGGGGCATTTGGTTTTTTGTGATGTTTGTCTTCTGCAGCAACCACTCAGCACACCGAAGCCCAGCTTCCTGGGAAGTGGCCAAACATGAAGGAGAGAATAACATCTTTTGGTTTCCTTCGCTTCCATGCATGCGACTTCTTCTATTGCTTCATTAAACTGCCTTCATCTTGACCCACAAGGGGGGGGCGGGGGTCCATCCTATTTTTCTCCCCCCTCCCCCATTCTGCTGAAGAGGGGAGTGATAGAGCAGCTTGGTGGGCACCTGGTGTCCAGCCAAGGTCAACCCACCACACCTTGGTAGAAATTTGTGCCAACCACAGTCAGCAGCAGCTCATACATAAGACTCAGCCTGTTTCAAACATCATCTGAGCTATTTTTTTTCCTTCCTAGTGCCAGCAGAGATTAAGATCTTGAGTAAGGGCATCAGCATTACAGTAAGGGGAAGGCAGTCTTGAAAGGGACATAGACCCCATTAAAAGAGCTAACGCCCTGCAATCAATTGAAATGCGTTCAACACCAAAAGTTGTCTACAGTGTTGAAGAAACATGCACAAATTGTGCTACTCCATCAAAACCTACCACTGGAGGCAGCAGCTAAAGAAAAGGTTTAAGTTTTTGCTAAGATTAAAGCACCAGCCATAATGACTTTTGTGGTTTACCAGCTTCTTTTGCTTAAACCACCCAGCAGCCGTGAGGCGTTTGTAGGTTGCCCTTTTACCTGTTGCAGGATAAGTCAGCTCTCAGTTCAATTTGTAGCTTCTGAAATTAAAATACAGTTACACAATACTTCACTCCTAAATACTTCCCTCCTGAAAGAATACCACCAATACATATACTCTACTCCAAATAAAAAAACCACCAACATCAGAAGTAAGGAAGTCCAGTAATCACTAGCATCTGTTCATAGATGAAATCTTATTGAGGTCCCTTTAGGATAATATTGGTTCCATCGCTTTCCTACTGAAAAAAACACCCTGCCAGGGGTATTCAACAGATAATCTGCTTTCAAGCTCAGGAGCAAACACAGACCCACTTTCCAGCAGTACCTGGCAGGGCACTACAAGGCACCACCAGGTCCTTGGGGAGTGAGGGTCCTCTCCTGGGTGCAGCAGGGCAGGGTCTCACAGATGGAGCCGAGCCAAGCCCAGCAGGGAGCAGGGTGGGCTGCAGGCTGTAACCAGGCAGGGCCTTGGTGGCAGAGCAGGTCCAAGGCCAAGCCAGCACACCAGCAGGTCAGTTTGGATTGGCAGGACCCACAGCCAAGCAGGTGAACAGCAACAGCAGCACTTTGAAGACCACCACCCCTGCACACAGCTAGAAGAGGGACAAGCAGCCCAGGGCTGAGCTTAAATAGAGCCCTGGGCAGGGTGGGGGTCTAGGTGAAGCTGCTCAGGGCACTAAGCCTTGTTGGTGCCCTCAGGGACTGAACAAGTATTTCTTCTCCTTCCAGCTGCCAAATGCATTTTCTATTACTTTGTTCAGGTTCAGGAGAAAGATGCATATATGTCTCATATATGCACACACAGAATAAAACCCTCTCGGCATTTTCTCCAGCACGTTCTTACTGTTGAAATTAGCTAATCCATCTGCATTCACTCCTGTAGGAAAGTCTTCACCATCTTGCTCAGTAAGTGCCTTCACCCAAATAATTGGGAGTTTCTGCCCTACAGTAATGTGAGGTAGTTTGTATCATCAGTTTGGGTTAAAAACAGTATGATAGAGACTCCCTTTTTCACTGGAGCTTCCACCAGTATCATCACCGTTGAACTGTGCTAGTGATGAAAATTTATTTCTCAGTGTCCATAGGGCACAATAAAAGAAATGTAATAAAATGTTCTGTCCAGAGGCGTGACAAGATATTCCCTCCTCCTACCTCACACGGATGAAAGGGATCTGGGGACAAATATGTACACAGTCTCGGCAGACACCGGCAGGGTGGCTTCAACCAACAGATTCCAGATTACAAGGATTATGTCTCTGGTGTACACACCACTAAAAAGTCTTTCCAGCTTGCCAGAAATCAGTCCTGACAGAATCCTGTTATACCACAAACACAAGTGTATCGTTCTTTATTTGCCCACGTATTACATGAACGCTGTTTTATGCTGACTGCTACTTTAGGTCACAGATAAAACAAAATGTTCAATGCTAGTAGACTGAATTAGCTTATTTTAACTTAATTTTTTTATTCACTTAAATTATTAGCTTAGGTTTGTGGGGGTTTTTTCTGCAGGAAAGACCATGAAACCTCTGAAGTGCTGCATCTTTTCCTTACTGGAGCTAAAACTATGTAATAACTGTAAATGTTCTACAAGTGCTTCCAAATATTTGGTTTGTGTATTCATTTGCAATCCTTAAAAAAATAGTCTTAGAAGATTATGATCTCTTCTTTTTCTGTGAGAGAACATAATCTTCATCCAACTTGCCGAAGAAAGAGACACTCTTCCCAAGGGGAGCCCTTGACATTCCTGCATTCCTTATACAAACAAAACTGTCAAGTCCTTACAATGCCAGTGCTAGTCCTTGCAATGGACTCCCTCTGTATGTGCTAGAGAAGAAGCAATGAATCATAGCGGAAAACACAGACTAAAGCAAATCAGCCTTTTCACATTAAATGCTACCATATAGAGCATTTCAGTTAGTTGATACTGATACCATAATTTTGTATGTTGGCAATTGCATGTGCAATACATAACAGCAAATTACTGCAATCGCCAACTGTTGAGTGCTTCTGATTCATTAGCTACTCTTTGATCTAAAAATTATATTCTCCTATCAACAGTTAAGTACCATAAATGTACATTAATTTAAATGACAAGGGAGATAAGATTACATAACACAACAAAAAATAACGAAAGGGAAAAAGCGCAGCAGAGAGTAATCATGCATTTAATGGCAGTCTCCCCATCATGCTCTTTCCTTTTCTTGCTCGCTCCCTGTAAAAAGTGCAGTGGTTGTTACTGCTAAGGAGAATTTGACACTACAACATTTCCTCAGACCCCTGAGATCTCCCAGATGCCAGTGAACGTTTCAGACTGCTCCTCTTTCCCAGTTTCCTTGACTTCCAAATGCTCTGTAGGCACTGGGCAGTCTATCTTTCATGAAGACACATGCAGAGCACTTACATCTATGTAGCTAGATGACTTGAGATGATATCCAAGACCCAATTCTCATGTTTGCTAAGGTTCTCTTACATCATGATAAAGTAAAGCAGCACTAGCAGGCATCAGGTTCTCATAATTGCATAATTGCCTGCTTTTTCTCTGGCTAAGAGTGCAGTGGTGATGTGAGGAACACCAAGAGAGAAACCAGAGTCAGATAGTAGCAGTGATAATCAGTCTTAAACAAAGCTAAGGTATACATCAACTGTATGCTCATTAATTACTTTGTTGTTACTGTGCTCAGATGTCCCAATGGCACCACGCCATGTAGTAGTACACGCACCAACACAGCCGCTTTACCAAATGTAGATATGCTCCATTTAGCATTATAATGTGCTTTTTAATGTATCAGCACATAGAAAACGAAAGGATATTTTCCTTTCTAGATTTAAAAATACATGTCATGGCTAAGCTCACAGCTGACTGTATTATCTAGTGTAGACAGCTGAGAATGTGAGAAGGTTCACTAAAAAACAAATTTTACAAAAACTTCTTATTCTCTTCAAAGAAATGTTAGTCCATACCAAAAAGCACAGTCTATTAAAAGATGCTCAATAGGATACACTGCATATTCTCCAAATGTCTGTCACAGATGGCTTTCTGTCTGTAACTATGATTTGAAAAAATACTGATTTATGTCCCACAGAACACAGGAAAAAAAAACAGAAGGAAATCAGTGCCAGCCACTAGAAAGGAACAGGCTTTACTAAGTAAATGGCAAATCTGTAGGAAGAGCTCCTATTACTCAGGGCTGAAACCTTCCTAACATCCAGAGGAGAGGGCTGAATGATGTGCAACATGTCACCATGGCCTTATTTAGGGACTGCTGCATTGGAAGGGCTGCCAAACAAGAGGAAGCTGTTGGACCACAGGAAAAGTAGGTTAAGATGTTTACTTCTATAGCTCAGAAGGCACATGCGTAGAAAACCCATAAACAAGCACTAATCACAGCATAACACTGCCCACCTAGTGACCGTATAACCCGTACCAGCAGCACTGAGAAATGACAGCATCCTGGGCTGCCAGTCCAAAGAATTTACTAAACCTTTCCTGGGATGACTTACTGCTTTTACAAATGTCAGTTTTCTGGGTTGTGTATGGAGGTACCAAGTGGCAAAGCAAGCAGACATATTTCCATGGACGTGCCCTAACAGAGACAATGCAGAGGATGCTCCCCGTGGCAGGTGACGCTCATTCCCACTGCTACCAAAGTGTGCTGTAAAGGTAGCGCATTCAGCGACAGATCTAAGGAAGCCCAACATTTTTGAAGAGTTAATTCCACAGTCTCCTGAAAAATTCCCATCATCTTGGAGGACTTGGTAGACTGCAACAGAAAGTTTACCGTCTGATAGTCTCCAGACATACAGCATCTGATACAACCTTTTCTATGGGCCCCTGCTCAACGCCCTAAGCAGTATCTCATCACATGCAGCCACACAAACCTAATGGAAGATACAGCCATGTGAGAATAAATTTCGGCAACATATTTCCACTGAAACAAAGGGTTCCGATCCTTTTGTGGCACTCCACCTTGAATTCAATCACTGAACCTGACTTAAAATCCTTGTTATCGAAGCACTGTCTTCCACATGATTTTTACGAAGGAGCAGCTCAAGCCTGTGACAGAGCGTTCTGCCATCACGTGTCAGGGCCTGCTGCCTGCAGCAAGCAGTGGCAGCACTGCTCGGTCAAAGCCTGATCTGTATCTCAAGAACATAGTTACTGGTTATTCTCTGAAACAAAGCAATTTGCTCACACCTGCAGACATTTCTGGCCAAAGGGACCAGTACATGCCTTACCTGCCAATCCTTTTTTACTCTCTCTAAGAGTACCGGTTTGGTGGTTCGAGATAAATTAATAAAACTGGCTCCTCATTTTTCATTAAAAATGCTTTTTTCATTGAAAAATGAGAATTTGTCAAGGTGCTACTGAAGTTGAATCCTACAAGGATTACGGAGCTGGGACCAACATCTGCAAAAATGAGCCTCGTTTTATTGCATTCAGCTAACTGAAATATGTAACTCACCTAAATACTCAGCTGGGAAACCTGCATATCTTGACTTTTTGACATCTTAGTATATACAGATTTTCTTAAATCATCATCTGTGTTATGGTCAGAATTGCTAAACTGCTTAATCCACCAACTTGGTCTGTAAGGACAAAACTGAGTAGCTGTGATTCAACACTCCATCTACACTCCCTGTACCAAATCCCTTCTCATTCTTTTCTTTGTCATCCAAACTCAGCTGCAATGCCTATCCTGAATATACCACTTTTTTTCAAATAAGTTCCAATAATATGGTACATAAGGTATAGAATTTAAGTTAGTTAAGGGCCTGTGTCTCTATGGCCATTAAGACCTAGATGTGTGCGCTGAAGTTTGGAGCAGTATTTCCAAAAGACTCCTGTGGGGCTTGAGCCAGGTCGCTTCTTCCATTGCAGCACGTCAGGATCTACATCAGTGGTATTTACACTACACTGGGTATTTAAAGGCAGAATCAGTGATATCAGGAGGGAACCTGCACAGTCATTTATAACTGAAGATGTAAATGTCAGGTGAACTAAGATTCTACCATTGGTTTAACTGCTGATTTCCTTGATTATTTTTCTAGAGGTCAGTGATAAGGAAATGATTTTATGGAATGTGACCTCCAGTGGAAGGAGTATTTATATGAATTATGAACTAGACTGATGATGATTCATACATCAGACAAATACAGTCTTAGGAAAGAAAACAAGCTTCCAGATTAGGCACCAATATTTGCACACATTTTTGGATACTGCAAAGCACCACACAGAACATTACATGAATTTATAAATAAATTAAATGCCTGAAACCAATTTGATGCAGTTAATCCTAAAGAGAATTATTTAGAGCTATTCACTGCTGCTGAACAATATGCTTTTCATAAATTCATAGGTGGAGCCAGTATCTCACTGTCTGCAAAGCTGCCCTACATCTTCCTTGTTTTCAGCTCCTTAGAACTGCACCGTTTTTAATATATTAAGCTCCTGTTTTCCAGACTTCTCTTGGCTTTAGGGTAAATATTTTGCAAATTTTTAGGCAAGAAAGATATAACCTTTTGTCGTTGTTGTTTTTTATAAGTAGGTAAGGCTATGAAAAACATATCTTTTTGTGCTCATGTAATAGTTCCAATGACTTTGTCCCCTGCTCTGGAGCAGCAACACATTTGGCAGGAAGATAGTGTGCTAGGAGCTCTGTGTGTTGGGAATGTGCCTTTGGCCAAATAAGTGAAAATGTATCCTAATTTGGCCAAGTCATAAAGTGAAAAACCACGCCTGGCGAGTACCCACATATCCTGCTATACCTGCTGAACACGTGCAGCTAAATTCTCTGATGACTGCATTTCAGTAGAAGCGCTGGCAATTCAGGGTAAAGCACAACTTTATCTGCAGTTTGTCTTCTGGACTGTTCTGGGGTCTTCCCAGGCACTCTGGGTCTGGAACTGGTGACAAGAAGCCTTTTCTCCAGTGCTGTCTGCAGTGCCTGCAGGCCTTAGAGCCTGTGGGAGAGAAAAGCATCTGATGTACACACAGAACCAGCAAGGGTTGGACTTCAGCAGGAGGGAGCAGAGCGTAGGCTTCAACTGAGGCAATGAACTGATGCTCAGCATGGAGGAGGAATAAAGGGACATCTGATGAGCAGCTGTGCTCCCTCAGAACCACCATGTTTGGGAAGGCAAAAAAATAAAGGCTTAAAGAGATGATCACTACCCTGGAACAGGCAACAGGAGAGGAACCAGAAAAGCACTTGGGTCACCTTGAGGCCACAGCTTGAGAAAAAGGGACAAAATCCTTGTGGGCAACCAGAAAAGATTGAGCAAGAAAGTTGGGGTCAAGGGCACGACTGAGCTGGCCCAGCAGCAAGGCCTCAGCTCGCCCAGGCGCCTGCACCCTGGGTTCTCCATGCCGGCTCCAGGCCTCTGGGAGGGACTGGCCCGTGCCCAGCCTGGCCCGGTGGGCTCAGGGCCCAGAAGCCCGGGCAAGGAGCCAGAACTGCTCGGTCGCAGGCCCGGTGGTCAGGAGCGGGACGGGCTGAGGGCTGGCGGAGGCTGCGAGGGCAGCACCGGCCTCCCGGGAAGCACCACGTGCAGCCTGAGGTTGTGCTGAAAGTGCGCAGGGGAAGTAAGGTCGGAGGTAGGTACAGGGGAAGAGAAACTATGTCACTGTACATTGAACGTGGTACCGAAGTGCAGAGGCACAAAGACACAAATGACGGTGGTGCTGACACGTATTTATCTCTGCGTACCCCGGCTAGGGAGTCCTAGCGGCGGCTACAGCAGATGTGCGGCGTGCAGCGTCCCGGGGAGCGCAGCTGCGTTAGACACCCCCAGGCAAAAAGGCACCCAGATACCTGAACAGGGGCACCGCCCCCACCCCTCACCCCCCCGCGCCGAGAGACCCCGGGCGGTCCGGGGCTGAGGCTCCGCTGCTCTCGCCCCGGGCCTCTGCCTCCCCCGGAGGAGCCGCTGGGCCGCCGGCGGTGGGGCTGGGAGGGGGGTCCCACACAGCCGGCTCGGCTCGGCTCGGCTCGGCTCGGCTCGGCTCGGCTCGGCTCGGCTCGGCTCGGCTCGGCTCGGCTCGGCTCGGCTCGGCTCGGCTCGGCTCGGCTCGGGGGAGCGTCGGTAGCTCGGGGGGTCTGTGTCCCACCCCCGGTAGCGGCGAGGAGCGGGGGGCTCCGCGGGGAGGGGTTATCGCCCTGCCCAGCAGGGGCGGCGGGGCAAAGGCGAGCTCCACAACGAGCCCCTCGGCCTTGGCGTGGGGAGCTGGGGCGAGGGGGCGCAGGGGTCGCACGGGGGAGCCGGGCCGCAGCCCCCGGGCCCCGGCTCGCTGCTGCCCGCCGTCAGGGCACGCACCACTGGCGGTGCGGGGCTCGGTGCGCGGCGCGGGCGCCTGGTTGCATCACGGGGGAAATGACCCGTAATCCCGGCAGCTGCGCGCCGACGGGGTCAGCGGGCTCCGCAGCACGGTGCGGCCAGGGCCCGTGCCGGTGGTGGTGCCGGTGCCAGTGCCGCGCCCCCGCAGCGCCCCGCCGAAGGGCACCGGCCGCCGGGCGGGGGCCAGCCCCGCTGTGCCGAGCGGCGGCCGCGTTGCCGGCGCGCCCTGGGCGAGGGGCGCCCCCGGCCCCGGTAGCTGGCGGCTGCCCCGCGGGGAGGAGGGGAGAGCCGGCGGGTCCGGAGCCGTCCCGCGCTGCCCGGCGCCGCTGCTGCTCCCCCGCCGGCGGCCCCGGGCTGGCAGCCGCGGGGCTCCCTGTGGCGTGCAGGCTGCGGGGTAAGCGTTGCTTTTGAGCGAGGAGCTCTGAAAGGCGGCGTCAGGTGAGGGCTGTAACAGCGCGGAACGTTCCGCAGGTAAAATCCCAGGAGCTGGAATTTGGAAAGGGAGGCGGAAACCGTGAAAAGAAGGGGAACGTCCCAGGTGCGAGGGGTGTGAGCGCCTCCCGCGGGCCTCGCGCCCCCCCGCCCGCAGCGCCCCCCCGCCCGCAGCGGCCGCCCCGGCCGCCCCCCCCACTCGGGCCGCCGCCATCGCCGCACGGAGGGCGCAGGGGCTGCCCGCTGCGGGCGGGGCCGCCGCGGGGCGGGCAGGGAACGGCGGGGCCGTGGCTGCCCTGGAGCGGTGGCAGCTCCGCCGCCCTCACCGCTCCGACTTGCCCCCGGCTCTTTACGTGCTGAGGCTTTGTGAGTAAGAGGCGGTCATTTCTCTATAAACGCATGTAAGTAACCACGGAGCCGCCTGGCAAGCCCGTTTCATTTAAGCCGTATAAGAGGATAACATCAAACTCGCTTGCAATGTCCAGCCTCTCAGAGCGGCAGATCCCTCAGAGCTGAGGGAGGCTGGCGGTGCTGCAAGGCTGGCCAGCAGCGCGCTGCGGACCCCGCACCGTTGCGCAGCGCTGTCCGGAGGGGCCCGCTCGCAGAGGTGAACACTGTGGCTTTGCGTGCAGGCGTGTGAGTACGAAGCCCTGCCTTTCGGCTACAGCTTGCACACTGTCTCCGTGACTTTTTAAAATCGTTTATGCTGGGGTAGTGAGAGTTGGCAGCCCATCCTATGTCTTTTACCGTGATGTCAAACGAGTCAAGGACGTTTTAAGTCCAAGGAAGGTCGTTGACGGATTTTCTTGAAGTTAAAATAAAATATTGCAGCATTTGCCATTAGCATTATCTTTTGGAAATAGCATGAAGAGCGCTGCACAGGAGGTACTTAATTGACTGTCGTTTTATAGAAGTTCTGTTCCCTTTGGCAAGTCCTTCACGTCTAGGAAGAGAACCAGCGTGCCAGAAAGTCTGTTTTCAGCAAGCTTTCCCTTTTTTAAAAAAGCCGAGGTGATAGGACCAAGATGGGGTTCGTCACCAAGGTAGGTCAGCTTTTCAGCACCAGCTTTGAAACTTTAGGAATTACATTTTGCAGTGGGACAGAGAAGTGACGCAAGATGTGGGATTCGGCGGAAGGGTGGGTGATTTTCATGAAGCATCAGGGACGTGGTGTCCCAGCTAATGAGAAATACCAGTTTGTATTCTGTACACCCAAGAAACCGGCCTCCCGTGGGAGCGAGCAGCCCAGGTTCTGCTGCTGGCAGTGGAGGCAAGGTCAAGGCCACAGCAGCCCCCTGGCCCGGCCCTGGGTGCTCCTGCCGTCGGTGCCTGTGTCCTCACCTGGGCACCGCGGTGAGCGTGCTGTACCGGGTATGCCCACGGCGTGTGCAACCCACGGGTCACGCGTTAACGCGGTGGGCAGAGCAGGTGAAAGCGGGTGATGGACGGCTGGAACCGGCACGGCGTGTGTCCCGGCCGTGCTAGCTTTCCTTTCTTAAAGTTCGTGCTGCCGCCTGAGTGGCGGCGGGGACCTGCTTCTTTCATGAAATCCCCTTTGGTACTTCCCTAAGGAGAGTTGTCAGGAGCAGGGCTTCGGGGATAAAAACTTTCAAACGATCGGGACCTATTTACAGGCGACACTGAGAGGCTGGGATCATCTCCTGCTCCTGGTGCTGTGCTGCACCCTTAGATGAGCTATTTTCGGAGCTGCGGTATGGAGAGCATTTTTGCAGTTGCACACAAAATAAAGAAGTTTAAGAACAAAAGATTGTTCTGGACAGTCAAACTAGAATGACTTGGAAGGCTACATTTAGGAAGTGGTTTCTTGGACACTAATTAGGACCATTTGCTTGGGGTTGCCATTATTTTCCTTTTAGTCTGGAGGGCACAATAGATCAAATGATTTATATATCATTAACAATTCTTGTTAACCATAAGTAGGGTTGGGCTTTTCCATACTGATTACTGAGTAATGCAATGACGACTTGTTTTATTTCTTCTGCAGTGTCCATGAGAGCAAGTTAACCTGAAAGACCAGTCCAGAAAGAAGCGCTTCAACTCTTTGGGGTTTTTTATTTTTATTTTTATTTTTTTAATAATGTGTGAATATTAACGTATTTCATTCTGCGAAAGCGGCTGCGAAACCGAAACCCATCAGCTCTTTGTGGCTTGCGCTGCTGGAATACTGGCATTTGCTGTACCTGATCCTGGCTCCCAGTGAATGCATTTTAATTGTAATAAAACACAAACGGAACCATAACCATATGTGCATGTGTGTTTTAGACGCCGCATTATTGATCCCCCTTTCCCTTTCTTTTGCGCTACAAGCAACGGGTTACAATCTAATAATACAATTAATTTAACTTTAAAAGGAACGAAGAGCGCGAGTATATGCAATCATTAAAAGCCCACGGTTTTATTTAGCGTTACTTTTGTATGCACCGAGAATTGTTGATGACAGTGGTGCGCCCAGGCGTTTCGGCTGTTGAGAACGAGGGACGACGGCTGTGTGGTGCTGTGCTGGGTGCTGTGCTGGGTGCTGGGTGCTGGCTGGGTGCTGGGGGCTGTGCTGGATGCTGGGTGCTGCGTGCTGGGTGCTGGGTGCTGAGGCTGGGTGCTGGCTGGGGGCTGGCCGGGGGCTGGGGGCTGGGGGCTGTGCTGGATGCTGGGTGCTGAGGCTGGGTGCTGGATGGGTGCTGGGTGCTGGGTGCTGGATGGGTGCTGGGTGCTGAGGCTGGGTGCTGGCTGGGTGCTGGGTGCTTTGTGCTGTGCTGAGCGCCCCGCGGGGGCCGGGCGCTGGTGCCAAGGGCGGAGGCGGGTGCCCGGGGCAGTGGCCGCGCTCCTGCGGGGACCCTCCCTCGGGACTGAGCCCGTCCCCTGCGGCCGCTCCGGGGGGCGCCCCGGCGCCTTTGTGCCCTGAGCCGCGGGGTGCCGGAGCCCGGCTCCGCCGCCCTGCCAAGGGCAGGCGGGGGAAGCCGCCGCCGCCGGGCCGGGCCGGGCGGTTCCGTGGCGGGGCCGTGGCCGCCGCCCCACCCCCCGTCCCGGCCCCGGGGCATGATCCTGCCGTGGGGCAGGGCCCGAGGAGGCTCCCTAACACCCTCATCACCGGATTAAACCCCAGGCACTGAGATGGGGGATGGAAGAAAGAAAGGCCCGGCAGAATCGCATGGGTTCCTGAATAATGTAAATTCTTTGCATTTGACCGAACGTCGGTCTGTTTGGTGTCCAAGTTTGTAAAAGCCTTTGAAAGACAAAAGAATTATGTTTGCAAACATAATATGAAGTGTAAAGCACGCTGCATATTCATGAGCAGCCCGGAGGTGCTGAGCGCTCCTGAACGAGCCCTTTCATCCCTGTTCCACTAACACCAGCGTCCCCTCAAGTCCCCGCCGAAGCTGCTCTGCCCGGACCCCCGCGCCGGCTGCCCCGGCCGCTCCGCCCGCGGGTCTTCAGTGAGACCGAACGGGCCATGACCCGCTGCGCCCAGAGAGCCCTGAGCCCCAGCCCGGCCAGTGTCCCTCAGGTGAAGCCGGTCTCCTGCCCCGCGCCTCACCGTGCCAGCGGGGGAGGGGGGGTCGCAGGCGGCGGCCTTGGGGACATCCCAATGCCACACAGCAGCTCCGAGACAGACCCTGGATGGGAGGGTGTGGGGCTACCCGGAGGGGCTGCAGCAAACGCAAGGGCATTTTTTCATTTGTGTGTTTTCAAATGAATCAGCCAGTTTCATTTAGACGGGAAACTACTGTCAGTTGCCTGGTGTCCCATTTTGATCCTTCCTCAGCTTTGGTTGAACGAACTGTCTTGAAACCTATTCCGAAAAGATGCTTGTACAGGCTTCCAGATGCTAAGATTTAGATCATTTGAACGTCAGCGCAGCCTTCTGGTAACAAAAAACATCCAAATGGATTTCGTTTGTGTGTTAACATCCGTCGGATGGGCGAGTAGCACAGTTTAGAGCTAGTCTGTTTTCATCGTTTTAGCAACCGGGTCCGCATGAACATCTCGTCTGGCAAGTCAATAGGTCGGAGCTACACTGAACGGGCAGAGCCCAGAGATCCGAGCTGACCGGACTGGCTGCGCGGGCACACAGCGGCGTAACGCAGACGGCTGTTACCGCTGTTACACAGCTCCGCGCCTGCATGCAGCCCGGTGGGGAGGGGGTCGCGGCAGGCAGCGGCAGCCACCGGCGCCCGGTGAGCTGTGCCCCGAGGCTGCGGGCTGACCCCGGCGGCAGGGACCGGGCACCGGCCGCGGGCCCCCACGGTCCCGTTCCCCGCGGCCCCGGCGGCGTGGCGGGCCTCCTCTGCGGCCGTCGGAGCGAGCTTGCACGGCAAGGGCCGGCCGTGTCGCCTCCGCGGCAGTCGCGATAAAGTACAGCGCGACACTAGTGAGGCGCGACGCAGCAGGTGGCTGATTACGAGCCTTGCATACTCCTCTGCCTCCTGCCCCCATTAGAGCGCTGGTAACTGGGGGGAGGGGGATGTCTTTACGCTCTTTGGAGCGCAAGCGGAGGAGCGGAGAAGAGCCCGTCCAGCCGGGCCGGGCCGGGGTGCGCCCAGGGGGGTTCTCCCAGCGCCCAGGGCCCCCGCAAGGCCCCGGAACCTGCCTCCGCGCCGCGGGGATAACATGGCGGTGATTACGGTGATGATAACTGATGTTACTGTGCCCTGGCTCAGATGGCCGTCTCGGGGAGACCGAGAACGGAGCAAGTCCCACGAAGGCACCTCTTCCCCGCCTGGCCAGCCGCCCCCGGCGCGGGCACCGACGGACGGGCGCCGCTCACCCTGCCCGAGCTGCTCCCCCTTTTCCCGGGACGGCCTGAGCCCCCCGGGGCCGGCGGGCCCAATGACACCCGCACCTGGACAGTTTCCGAGGCCCCGCAGCGGCAGAGCGGCCCCGGCGGGCCGGGGGGTGGCGGCCACCCGGCCAGGCCCAGCCCTGCGCGGGGGACACCTCGCTGTCACACCCTCCGCCAAGCGCGTTCCCCCCGTCCGACACCCCCCGCTCCCCCCGAGGAGCCGGGGCCCGGCGGGACGCGCTGCCGGCCGCTCCCCACGGCCCCCCGGGACGGGGCGGCTGCGGCCGCGGGGCCTCCCCCCGCCCTCCGGGGCCAAGCCGGGGCGGGCGGAGCGGCCGCCCCCGCCGCGCCGTTACCGGCTGCCGTCGAAATCCTCCCTGGCGGCTCCGGGGCTGCCCCGGCCGCCCGGCCCGACCCCGCCCGCCGCCGCGCACCTCGGCGGGAACAGCGCCGCCTCCCCGCACGCCGCCGCTCTCCGCTCCCGCGCGGACCACAAGGAAGACCATCAGCGTCCCTGCCTGGCCTTTTGTTTTGGGTTTGGTTTTTTTTTTTGCTTTTTAATAGATTACCGAGCTGGCCACGTAGACCTGGGGGTCACATGGCGCAGGGGAGAAGAACTGGGACTGTCACAGGAGTTACGAGAAACAGGCCAACAAAGCAAAGCGGCAAGTCACCCCGCGCTCCCGCTCCAGCAGCCCCCGGCCGCAGGGCCCTTGCAGCGACCCCCGGCGCGGCCGCAGCCCCCGCGCAGCCCCCGCGCAGCTCGGCCGCGGCCCCCGCCCCCCCCGGGCAGGGGACTCCCCGTAGGAGCAATGACTCCCGAGCCCCTATTTTCCTATTGTTTTGAGCCGGTGGATCAATTGTCATCAGTACTGTCACCTAAGAAGCAATGATTCCGATTCATCTTGGCATCTGATTTTATTCTAATGGGTTAAATTGGGTTCGCTTTCACAATTATCCCAGGTCTGACTGCGTGTATTGCATGACAACTCACAGTTTCATCGGGTTTGGCAAAGCGAGGTTGCTCCGCGAATCCGTATATCATATCACATCAGATCAGGCTGAAGTTTGCTGTTTAGCGACTCCATTTGAGAGGCTTTTTATGAAAGTAGGAAGGGTTGAGGCAGTCCGTGGCTGGTTCAGTGCGATTTGGGAAAAAAAAAATGTGGAGAGATGGCAACAACACGGGGTTTGCTGCTCAGCTGTGAATAAGCACAGAACGAAAAAAGCGACATGATGGGGAAACGCTCGGCTCTCCACAATATTTTTAGCAGCCTCTCAGTCCTCGCCTTTTTTTAATTCCCTAATATGTTCTTTGCTTTATTAGTTTTATTTACAACCAGCTCCCCATTAACACCTCACCTGATTACCGAGGAGCTGAGACAGCTAATCAAGAAAATCCAGCAAACCAGCCAAAATTGAGAGGTGGGATTTATTTTTGCTTTCATTCATTCTTCTCCTTTATTTATTTATTTTGTTTTGGAAAATATTTCGAAACAAATAGAAAATAAAAGGCAGGTATAAGTGTATGTTGGTGCGAGGTCAGAGGTTAGAAATTCACGTCAATTCTATATTGCAGGCTATGCAGAGGGGGAAATGAGAGAGGGAGAGAAGGGGGGGAATCTTTCCACCAAGCAGCTTGTTTATTTTAATTAACATAGGGATCCTTTGCTAGGAACAAGGAACAACCTCCATCTACTGGCTAGATCATTGCGTCTCTTCTCCATCCAAAACCCGTCCCTCATCACTCATTAAGGAGCGTACAATTTTCGAAGAAGCTTCTAAGGTCTCAAGGTAAGCTCCTGCATGAGCCTCCATAGCAATGCAGCTATTTAGACCTCAAGGTTGTCATTTGCGGGGTGTTTCTTTGGCGTGGTGCTGTTTTTTTAAAAAAAAACAACACAGAATGGTCGTTTCCCCAGGTGTATTCGCAGACAACATTTGGTGCATCTGTGGTTTAATCTAGAAAAATAGCAGCCTGGGAAGACTGAGCCATTCAGATCACTAAAAATAATAAAAAAGGCAAAAAAAAAAAAAAAAGCCTGTGGGTTTTTTTCTTTCTTTAAAAAAAAATCTTTTCTCTCTCTGTCTCTGTCTCTGTCTCTCTTTCTCTCTTTTTTTTTGGTAATGGAATGGCTCCTTTCACCTGTCTGTGAACCTAGCCTGTAAAGCAGTCCTTTTTAAAACCAGCAAAATATGATGATTTCCAATGGCTTAATTACAACCGAAGTGCAAATGAGATTACGGTTAATATCAGACAACTAAGAAGCTAACAATGCCGAGGTCCTTGGTGGTGAACAGTTTCGTGTCAGACAATAATCTGTCTCTCCTGCCTTCTTCTGGCTGGGTGACCACTGGTTTGTGGTCAGTCACAGCGCTCGGCTATGGAGATATGTGCCTGGGATTACCATGCAAAGCACCCAATTGTTTGTTAGCGAAATATCATCTCCTTAAGCAAATGAATACATGGTTTAATTGATACGTTTTCAGATTACCGGGAGTAAAAGCGCGTTGGAGGTTCGGGCTTTTTAATTCTATGATGTTTGGGGGTGAGGACGCCACGTGCCTGCTCCTCGCCCCTCGCCCCGGCAGCCCGGCCGGGAGGGCTCGGGCCGCGTCCCGACCCCGCACCGCTTGGCTCCGCTGCCCCGGCGCGGTGCTCCCGGAGCTGGGCTGCGGTAGCTCGGGAGGACTCGGGGCAGGAGAGGGATGGTGATGGGAAAACATGCTGTTTCTGACACCAAAGGGGAATTTTAAGCAACGTTGGGCTCTTCAAAAAAACGCGACCCGTTTAAGTGCTGAAAACGACATTCGCTACATTTGATGCCACCGCCGAGAGATGTAACTCTATTCAGATTTTCCTTCTTTGTGTCTAGATGGCTTGGACTAGCCGCGGACTTCACAGGGAGGCGAGGCTGATCATTAATAGCACTATACTCTACCACAAGCTCGTAGAGCAGAAAATAGCGTCAGGATTTAAAAATAGACCTGGCTTTACCCACCCGACTCGCAGGCAGCAGGATGGTAATCCTGTTGCTGTTATTACTACGGGCTTTAAATTTCTGGAAATGATTAGACTGAAGTGCCTTGGGGAGCGCAGGTACCGGGGAGGAGGCGGGAGGCTGCGCCCGGGTGCGGGGGCGGCTGATCCCGGGCACCACCGGCCTGACGCGGGACCGAGCAAATCCAAACCACTTCTGCTTAAAGAACTCCCCCTCCTCCCCACCCCCACCCCCGCCTGAACACCCTCCCCTTTCTTCTAATTATTGTTGGTCAATTATTAATTTGCATGTAGACCTTGTCCTAAATCCTCAGAGCTAAACGCACGATCGTTCACGCTGTAATGGGCTTTAGACGGTCGCCCGTGGCCAGGAAGAGCCAGGGCTCTACCGCACGGCGGGTCCCAGTGACCGCACGCTGAAATCTGGCCAGGGCACACGCTGATTACGATGGTGGAAACGGCTCCAGCCAGCGCCCGGGCCCCCCGGGGCAGCCCCCCCGGGGCAGGCTCCGGCAGCGCCACCGCCCGGGCCGGGCACCGAGGGCGCCCCCTTTGCGGCAGTCCCCGGCCGGGAGCCCCCGGTCCCCGGCAGTGCGGGGGCCTGGGCCCGCCGCACGGAGCGGGACCCCCGAGAGCGCCCGGCACCCAGCTAAAACGCTCGGGATACTGAACGTCTCCGTCCCCAGGCGCTGTGGCCAGGGGAGGTAAAGGCACCCCTCAACGGGAAACGGCGTTCGGGGGAGAAGTGCTAATGCAAGAGGATTCGTGAGGGATAAACGGGCAGATTTGGACTCTAGGTTCCCTGTCGCGTTCTCTGTGAGCCTTTCTCTCCCCTCCCCGAGCAAAGCAGCCGAACCGTGCGGACCCCCGTGCGGCGGGGGCAGCCGCTCGCTGCCAGTCCGGCTCGTCTGCGGCGAGGAGCGATCCCAGGAGCACGGGGACAGGTCCACCTTGATCTCCGGCAGGCCTGCTGCAAACGGAGAAGTCACGTCTGATGCTGGGAACAAACTTTTAGTGTCCCTTTAGGTAAGAAGCGGTCTGCCAACATTAGGACGTTAATCAGATACGTCTCGGAAACGCCTGGCCTCCTTTACTGGAGCAGCAGTAGCTGGCAGCGTATCCTTAACCGTACCTGATGGAGCAGAAAGAAAGGACCCTCTAATTAATTAAGTGTGCCCAACCCGAGGAGGTTTAGTCATTTCTGAGTTTTGTTATGAGTCCGCCCAATTATTCCTAACGGCGCCGTCGAGCTAGGGCACAGATGGGACTTTAACAAGGCTATTTTCGCTGTCTCCGGCGCGGCCCGGCGCGGGGCGGCTGCACCTGCGGGCAGCGCGGGGCTCAGCCCTGCAGCGAGCGGGGCCGAAGGGAGCGCTGCCCGCACCCGCAGCGCCCCCCACCCCGGCGGGGTCTCACACCCCTCCCAGCGGGCGCCTCAGCCCGGCAGGGACCGCGTAGCGGCAGCGCGGCCGAGGGGGGTCCGCGGAGCGGCCCGGGTCGCGGGGGCGGGCGGTTGCGGCTGAGGCGGGGGATCGCCCCTGAGGGTACCGGGACGGGAACAGGGAACAGTTCGTTGAAAGGGGAAACCCCAGACCCGGGACGTGCCCGCGGAGCGGGAAGGTTACACTGAACCGCGGGAGATGAACTCGTCTCCAGGTGAGACTGTCCCACCTCCGCCGGCACCAGCCACCGCGGCCGCCCACGGCAGGTAGGCGCATGCCTGCGGCCACCCGTGGGCGCGGGGCGACCCCGCAGCGGGGCCGACCTCCCCGCTCTGGCGCCCCCCCCGAGGCCACGGGCGCTGCCGCCCCACCCCGCCTCCCCGCGGCAGAGCCGCGTCCCCTCCCCGGGCGCCGCCGCCGGGCCGGGCCGGGCGGGTGGGCTCCCGCTGTCCCGCCGCGGGGTGGCTGGGCCCGTCTCCCGGAGCAGCCGGGGCGCCGCGGGGGGGACGGCGGGAAGGAGGGTCCCGAGCAAACAGCTCCTGCATCCCGGGCTGAATCACCTTGTTTATTTCGTCGCGATGGCTTGTTGTGCTAATTGACCCGTTTTCTCCAAGGAAAGCCTATCTCCCTCCTCCTTCCCCACACAGAGATTCCGGCCCCCCCCCCCCCCCCTTTTTTTTTTCTTCCCACCCCCCACCCCCCGACCGGGAATGCTCTGCAGGAGACTACGGCTTGTGGAGGGATCTACCCATTTTAAGGGTGATTCCCTTACCCCATTGAGTCTCGTTGGTTTTATAGCTATTACTCTCTTATTAAAACACACACACACATATACAACACATTGATTTCCATCCAAAAGGGCTAATTACATTACTTACAGTAAATAGCAGCCCTGCTGTCCAGGGTCTAGTGTGCCAACAGTGAAAAAAAATCCCGGTTTATTTCACTTGATTGACTTCATCGTTGTGTGAAATTGAGTTTTATGATCTGTATTCTGGCACCCGGAGGAATGTAGCAACATTCAATCTGCAAATAACATTAATTTTAGCTACTTAGGGGGAAAGAGAAGGGAGGAAACCGGCCGCCTGAATCTTGGGTTACATGGAAGAGGTGACTCGAGGAGCCCCTCAGGATGTCTCTGGGATGCCTTGGAAAGGAAGTGGGGGCTGGGGTACTTCTTTCACTAGTCGCGCTCGGGTTTGGTGTGGAGCGTCCCCCAGGGAACAGGGAGCGCAGAACTGCCGCCAGGAAGATCCTTCAGTAGGGATCGAGGTGTCAGGAAACAGCCGGCAGCTGTTCCAGGGAAAGGCAAGGAAGAGTGGTGTGAAAAGTAAGTAGGAGAAAGGGAAAAAGGAGGGGGGGAGCACAGCGAGAGATTAGCCGGGAAGGAATGCATCGCCCAGTCCCCTGCACACAATGAACGGTCACGGCCCGTGGCCGGGAGCGGGCGAGGGGAGGGAGCCCCGGCGGGGCGGCACCGCACCGCACCGCGCCCGCCCGCCCCGTGCGCGGCCGGGGCTGCCCCGCAGGCTGCCCGCGGAGGCTGCGGAGGTCCTGCGGGTGCGGGCGGGGGTCCCGCCGGGTCGGCACTCCCCGGCGGCGGCAGGGCAGGTCGGGCCCGGTGAGCGCTCGGCCCGGCCGGGACGCGGGGAGAAGCCGTGCCCTCCTGCCGCCGGGCACCCCTCCGCCGCCCCGCCTGACCGCCCCCTGTGCTGCCGCCCGGGCCCGGGGCGCGGGGAGCGGTCTGGCCGCTCCGCCCGCCCAGCTGCCCCGCCACGGCGCCCTGCTTCCCGCTTCCCGCTCCCCTTCCCGCGGCGGAGCCGGGGACAGCGGTGCCAGCCCCAGGGGCCGCGGGACGGAGCTTCCCCGGCGCGGCGCGGCCCCGGGGGGAGCGGGGCCCCCGGGCCACCCTGCCCCGCGCCGGGCGCCGTCGCCACCAACTCCCGGGACTCTGTGTTTGGGGGAGGTAATAAAGCCCACCCCACCCACCGCCCCGACCGTAATGTTTGTCACTGCTTGCCCATCACTAGGGGTTGAGAGGAGTATGACAGGTCTTTGTTGTCTGAATAAAAATCAGTGGCAGCTCAAGGGAGAGAACTCCTCCTACTAAATTATCAAAAATGGGCTGGCTTTAGTCTCTTAACAAATTGGACAGAGCTCCGGAAAGCAGCAGTCCCAAATCCAACCTACAGGCACTGGGAACTTTAAAGCAACCAGGGACTGCTGAAAATAGCACTTCTTTTTGCTTTCTTTGTATTCAAAACTATATCCTTTCCCGACCAATTCTACTGCCCCAGGTCCAAGCCTCTCCAGTCAGGAGCCCCAGCTCTCCAGAACAGTAACAGATCCTTTAGCTCGATTTTATTATTTTATTTTTAAAATTAATTATTATTACATTTTCTCCCCCTTGTTTGTTTTCTGCACATCTTCAGGAAGCCCTCGGTGCTTGTGCAAAGAGAAGCTCCTATTGCAACCTCCCTCCCTGCGCTGTGCGCCTCGGTGTAAACATTTTGGATGATCTAAAGACTCTGGGGTCTGTATATGGAAATAGTGGGGTGCAGAGCAGAAGAAAATACTTGTCCTTTCCGTCCCCCAGCCATGCTTTTCCACGGGATCTCCGGAGGCCATATCCAAGGAATCATGGAGGAGATGGAGAGGCGATCCAAGACCGAGTCCCGCCTGGCCAAAGGGGGACAGATGAACGGCCGAGAAACGGTAAGAAAGGAGCTGGCACTCTTTGAGAGGGAATCCCTGCAAGCACGGACCCGCTGCGGGACAGACCCTGGCCTTGGGGAAGAGAAAGACGCTGCCTCCCCTGCCCCTTCCCTGCCTCCCCTGCCCCTTCCCTGCCTCCCCTTGCTTGTAGAAACCCCTCCGAGGCTCCCTGTAATCCCACCCGTAGTGCTGGCTGCTCTGCTGGCCAGGCTCAGTTCTGTAGTTGTCTAATCAATGTCGTTGCGTGTGCTCTCTGGAGTAACGGGGGTAAAATATTTTCGATGCGAACAGGGGCTGCTTTTCAGCCCTTCTAGCGGAGCACTGATGCCCCTGCTCGGCCGGCTGCGGCCGCTCTGCCCCGGCCGTGCGGGGCTGCAGCCGGAGCTCCCGGGGTGCGCTCTGCTTTCCTTGCACCCCTGGCAGCTCCTCAATTAAACCGCAAACCGCCACCGCTTACTTTTCGTAACCCTTTTTGGTCTGAGGTGCGGGATCGATACAACGCGGCACCGCTCCCTCCGAACGTTCTGCCCGCCGGCTCCTTTGCTGAGCAGTAGCATCTCCGCTTCCCTTAGCCAAAGGCCCAGGGTCTGCAGAAACGTGCTGCCGGGTGGCGAGGAGCCGAGTGCCACGCTGGGCGTCCTGCAGAGCCACAGCTCCTTTCTCTGACTTGTAGGGCTTCCGCCGGTCGCGCACAAGGCTCTGCACATAAAGTAACGGCCTGGAAACTGCTCTCAGGCTTTGAGATCCACGGAGTCCTTCCTCCCTTCTCTTAAATAAACTCCCGCTTTGTTATATGAGTATTTGCAATGTAAATTCAACTCGCCTTTTCAATTGTTGGGCGGGGGGGGGGGCGGGGGGGAAGAGGGGCTAGGAGCACAACTTCAGATTGGAAAATGATTACGGAGTTGCCACTTTAAAACAATTGCGACTTTAGAACGAACTGTTCGAGAGGCTTTTTTTCCCCCGTTACTTTATCAGCAAACGCTGCCCCGAGTTTCAGGGCAGAGCTTTTGTCTCCGCTGTCCCTCCGACTCCCTTTGTCCCGAGCGACACTCCTCGTGGGGAGGAGATTAACGGGAACTTGCAGAAGTTTACTGCTTAAAAGATGCTAGTTTTAGCTGAAAGCAGCGTGTGCCACCTTTCTGTCCACTGCCCTGGCCGGGTGGTAAGCGTCCGTGCTCACCGGTCTTTACACCATCCACCTGTCTCCTTTCTCTTCTGTTTTACACGGCCTGGCTTTCGTTAGAGACGAGGTTTTGGCTGGGCTAAGCACGGGTGAAAATTTACCGGGAAATCGGCGCAAGCCTGCACCCTCTGCCATAAACTTTTGTTGCAGCAAAACGCTATTTGCCTACTTTAAAATGCCGCTCCTGCGGGGCGCCCAGGATTCAAACGCCCAATGTAAGGGGGAGCTGGAGGCTTCGCCCACGGTCCCGCAGGGGAGAGCAGCTCTGCTTGGCTCGCCGAGGCCTGAGCGGCTGCTGCGCCCACCGAAGTGACGTTAGATCGCTGGGAGCCCGTTAACGGGACAAACGGGAAAGCTGAACCCCGGCAAACGCTTTCCTAGGGGGGATGGTCCCGGTTGCCCCTCACGCTTCCCGCGGGGAGCAGAGGGGTCCCGGGGAGCAGTCCCTGTGTACGAGCCCCGGGCCCTGCCAGGACCCCGTCCCCCGCCCTGCCTGTCTGTCCCTGTCTCATCCCCTTGTGGTGTGGTTGTTTTGCAGAACATGCCCCCAATGAGCCCCGAGAAGCCTGCTTTGTGTGCTGGTTGTGGAGGGAAGATCTCAGACAGATATTACCTGCTGGCTGTTGACAAACAATGGCACCTCAGGTGTCTTAAGTGCTGTGAATGTAAACTGGCTTTGGAGTCAGAACTCACCTGCTTTGCCAAGGACGGCAGTATTTACTGCAAGGAGGATTACTACAGGTACAGCAACCAGTCCCCACGGGTTCAAAAGCGCATCCCCTCAAAAGGCATTACGAACCGAAACGCTCTTTTCTTCACGTGGGCTTTCAAAGGTAGCTTGCCGCAGTCAGCAAGTCCTTAATCCTGGAAACGTGTCCCCTCCAAAACTCTCACACGTTTGCAAACTGATAGGAGCAGCAGGGGACCCGCCGACGGGGAATGCGTGGCGGTGCACAAACAGGCGAAGGAGAAGACCTCGGGTCTCCCGCCGCTCCGCGCTTTCCCTCCGTAAATACCAGCGTAAGACCCAGCGAAAGCTCCCCCCGCCCTCAGCCTGCTGGTTCCCCGCGGGCCGGGCAGCGGGCCCGGGGGGGGCGGCGGAGCCCTCGCCCGCAGGAGCCCGCCGCCCCCTGCCCAGCGTCGCCGCTGTCCCGCGGGGGGCCCGCACCGGGCACCCGCTGCCTGTGCGTTACAGCTTCCCGGGGCTCAGCTGCGGGCGGCCCCGCTTGCCTTTGCCGGAGGGCCGGGGAGCGGGGACCGGCGTGCCCCGCCGCGCCGCTCTCCGTGCGCCCGGGCGGCGGGAGGGCGCTGCGCAGGGTGCGGAGCGGACAGGTCAGCGCGGCGGAAAGTGCGCGGCCTTTGCCCCGGGACCCCGGCGCCGGCTCGCCGGTGGTGGGCCCGGAGCCAGTCCCGGCGCGGGCCGGGGGCCGCGGCCGGCAGCAGGGGCCGTGCTGGGGCCGGGGAGGGCACGACCCTGGCGGGGACCGGCGCCCCGCCGACAGCCCCTGACCGGGAGAGGAGGCGGGCGGCACCGGGGCAAGGCTGCCTTTGCCTTGCTAGGTGATGCCCACTTTTCTGTTTCCTTCAGAAGGTTCTCCGTGCAGAGATGTGCCCGCTGCCACCTTGGGATCTCAGCCTCTGAAATGGTCATGAGAGCCAGGGAGTCGGTTTATCACCTGAGCTGCTTCACCTGCACCACCTGCAACAAGACTCTGACCACAGGCGATCACTTTGGCATGAAGGACAACCTGGTTTACTGCAGGGCCCACTTCGAGTCCCTTTTGCAAGGAGAATATCCCCCTCAGCTGAGCTACACCGAGCTGGCTGCCAAGAGCGGAGGGCTGGCCCTGCCTTACTTCAACGGCACTGGCACAGTGCAGAAGGGGAGGCCCAGGAAACGAAAGAGCCCTGCCCTGGGAGTGGACATCGTCAGCTACAACTCAGGTGGGCACCGCACGCTGACCCTCGCTCCCGCGCCTCCAGCAAACGCGTTCTCGGGCTCCCTTGGCTAGGCATCCTGCTTAACCACTGGAAAATCAAACAAACAGCCCTCTGAGGGCTGGAGCGTTTGCAGGAAAGCTAACAGCAGCCCTCCTCAAAGGTTGTCTTTGCCTATCAATGTCAAACACCCAAACTTAGCCACTTCCCAGGGTAAAGAAAAAAAAAAAGAAAAAAAAATCCCAGCCCTAAAACCACAGCACCCTTTCTCAATAGGAACCTCCGAGATACCGTTATCATTATTTGTATTTTAGTAGCAAAAAGCACTTCACCAGTGAGACCTCAAATTAGAAGGAACCGGGCAGATCGAGGAAAAAAAGAAATAGAATAAAGGTTAGGGTATATAGCTCCTACAATGCCAACGCAGTATGGACATAACTCGATTTAGACATTCAGTTTACAGTAATTAGTTCTTCAGGCTAAATAATTCTGTTTACTGGCACATAAACGATCAAACTGTACATCAGGCCAACGAATAAATTTTGTTCCCTGTAACTAAGCCCTAACAAATGCAGTTAAGGAGAACGGCTTCTGCTATCTCAACGGTAGGAAAGAAACAAGTGTTGCCCTGTTTTAATTACCTTCCCGAACTCCAGTCACTTAAGTGCCCAAACCGTGTCTGAACACACCGTGTTAGGGGCCAGAGGTAAAAGTTTCGGGTATGGTCGAGCAGTTTAAGCGGCGTTTCAGTAGACGGAAGAGGAAAACAGTAAGGGTAAATCCGAATTAACGAGCTACCCACTCCAAAAACTATTTCAGTGCAAGTGAAGCTCCCCACGGACGGTAAGGAGGAAAGAAGCGTCCGGGAAGCAGGAGCGGTGCAAAGGGCTTCCCCATGGAGAGCCGTTCCGGCCGGGGCAGGGGGCTTCCGGCGTGGACCGCGCGTAGCTGCCGACCGCTGGCTGCGCCAGGGAGCCGGGAGAGGGCTCGGGGCCGCCCCTTCCAACAAACGCGGGTCGGTAAAAGTGCACGGCTTTCGGCCCCGAGTTCTCTCCCCTCCACCCAAGTTCAGCCCGCCGCCATCGAGATCCACAAGCGATCCACAAGCAATCCTCCACCGCCCCCCGCCGCCCCCCATCCCTCCCCCGGCACCTCCTCTAGGGCTGCGTCTGAAACGGGCTTCAGCTGGGAACTGGGTAGCTGTGCAAGGCTATTTCATCTCCTCTGATGCGTAGACCTTGGAGCCAGGGTAATCACTGCGCTAATTGTTCCTTGTTAATTGAAGATGACATTGGAATCCCTGGCTACGGAGCGGTTTCCAATCAATGCTGAAAGCGGCTAAAGAAAAGTGAACCTGTAGCGCAGCCAGGACTCGGGCGGCGGGTCCCCCTACGCCCTCTCTTCGGTCTGCGCTGTCTCTGATCGCACACCATCACCACGTTCCCCAGGCCCCTAAACGGAAATAGCTCTAGGGACAATTTATCGTTAGAATTAGGACCAGAAATCGAGGAAAAAAAAAAAAAAAAAGTTGTGGATATGATAGAACACCTCTTAAACTCCAGGTCAGGACTCCAGAGAGACGTTGTTTGCGAACGCCATCGTAGTTTTTGTCTGCTAGTCTTAAAACTCTCCTTCTTTACAACAACGGGGCAGAAAGGAAATACCACTGATTCCAAATGAGATTAAAAAGCACTACCCATTAAGAAAATCCAGATCACTGCATTGAGATCTCACAATTCTCCGGGCAACGGAGAGAAAAAAAGCCCAAAGCAACAAACGCTCAAGCTGATGCTTTGGGCTGGGGCTAGGTGGCTGAGAAATCTGATATGTTTGGGCTGTGATTTTTTTTTTTTTCTTTTAAAATATTATCTAGCAATGTCCAGGGTTGACACATGGTCCCGAGAAAATACAGTTTGCAGCCAAACCGTGCATCCGGTGCAAACGACTCCAACCCACTGCGCTCCAGACCCAGGGGGAGGAAAGCGAGTATCTAGCAATTACGAAATGAGTTGCAGTGGATGAAAACGCTTCTCGAAAGAAAAAAAATATCTTTAAATATCTGGCAGCAGCTTTCCTGCACGCAGTTTTCATTCTGTGCCCTGTGATCCAGTAACTGCTCTTGCACGTAATCGTTTACAAAGGGCAACCGGTCCACGGAAAATGAAAGGTCGGATACATAGCTGCCGCCGTCCGAGGGAGAAGGGAGGCGGGTGGGACCCGCAGGGGGGCCCCGCAGCCCTTCCGCGGGCTCCTCCGGCCCGGTGCCCCGCAGGGCGGGCTGGGCTGGCCGGGCTCCCGCAGCCCCCGCGGGGCCGATCCCGCTCCGGGCTCCCCGGCCCGGGGAGGGTCCAGTGGGGCACAGGCGCCCCTGGCCGCGCACCACCTGCCCGCGCTGGAGCGGAGCCGAGGGCCGGCAGCGCTCCGCCTCCCAGCCCGCCGCGGCTCGGCCCAGCTCTTGCGCCCGCTGTCCGGTGGGAGCCGCGCCCCAGGGTGCCCGCACCCATATGGCAAGCCACGCTAGGAAACGGGCCCAACCCTTAAACCCGAAACTCTGATTAAGCTAATAACTTCACCACGCTGAGCGTAAACACTTGTGTGTGCAAGCGACCCGGCAGTACCTGGCTCGGACTGGTGCGCGCGTTCTGCTGCGGGGGGCTGAGCACAGGGCCAGAATGGAAAATCAGATTCTGCTGCCGGGTCTACAACAGGCTTTTTAGTCTCTGTTTTGTTTAGTAGTTTAATTTCTGTTTCTCGGCTCCTCGGTTGTAAAGTGGAAACACAACGATAAATAACTCAAAACGTTATGAGGTAAAAGCCATTCATACTTGTGAGCTGTCTGGAATTAATGTGAAAAATGGAAGAAACTATTCAAAAGTACTTAAAACATTCAAGGCTTTCTCTATATTACCTCTTATATCATAGAATTAATATGTAATTTGAGGGAAACTGTGTTGACTTACAGCCCACAGGATATAGAAATGAGATGGTGAAGAAGATAGGAAAATATTTTACGCAGCTGTTACTCAAAGAGCTGTTTACTTATTTCATTATATATGTCTCCGTGTGTATGTGTGTGTGTGTGAAAAACTACGAAGAGTACAGCTGAAGAATTCTTGGCAATAAAAAGCAAACTGTTCTAGCTCTTTCCAAAGCAAAATTAAACAACCCCCCAGTCCCACTGCAAAGAAATGAGCAATAACGTCTTGCCTGATTTTTTGCTTCCCCTTAGTTCTCCAGGCGATAGTGTAAAACTCTGCTCTGTGAGGTGGCCAAACCACATAATGCTGTTTCACTCATGTAAAACAGAGAATGAGCTAATCACTGTATAAACTAGGATTGTCTGAGGATGCTTGGAGCCCTCTTCCTGTTTTCTCTTGAAAATAAAAGCCAAAATAAAGTAGATCACAGACAGAAAAGTAGATCACAGAAACAAAGGCAGTAAGCAGGACAGAGGGAGCCCAAGGAAGTTTGCTTTGCTGCTGTAAACCTGAGTGACCCAAAGAAAACTACACAAACAAACAGCTTGCAACTCTCTGAAGTAAAACCTGAGGACTGAAGTCTGGTACTCTGATTTATGTCAGCTCATAAGTTACGGCCCACGTAGTTTGACTGAAGGCAGTGGGATTGCTTGTGAAAACAAGGAGTAAATACAATCCAAATCTGGTCTGAAATTGTTTTAAAGGCAATTTTCAACCCCTGGTATTTTCAGAAGTGTCAGCTTACTTTGAAAGTGCAGATACTTCTTACCAAGACTAGAAGCGAATCTAGCTGTAATTAAATATTCACCTGATTATCTGTCAAAGTGTTGTCTTACTGGCGTCTGTTCATGTTGACTTGTCTTACAATTCAAAAGAGAAAAAACCTTCAAGAAGCTTTTTATTTTCTCCTGGTTTCAAGTTGCTTTGACTCTGTTTTTAGCACTGTCAGCATCAGTCTCTGCATTGTGTGCTCCCCCTCTTTCACCTTCTCCCTCCCCCTTCCTTTTTATTTTTTGAGAAGTAGGGATCAACTAGGCCTAGTAAATAATCCAATAACTATGGCAAAGCAGTTAAAAAATGCAAACGAGCAACTAATGAAACTTGGTCTAGTTTACAGGCATTCTGAAACATTTTTAATTAGCTGTTCTTTAATTAATATTCCCTGCTATGATGACATCATTCATTTTCTCTTGTGTGACTGACCTATCTCTATAAAATGAGATCCTATAAATTGGTAACCCCCCTTTTTTTTTAAGATGAAAAGAAAAATATAGATGCCTGTCTTGCTTTTTTTTTGCCAATACTGTTATTTTTTTCCCCAATATAAAGTAATGATGCCATGGTTCCTGAACAGCTGCAAGTCTTGTGTACGTTCACACTCATAAAAGTGTAATCAGAAACAAATTCATCTTTGAGAGACACTTTGAAAATCCTGATTCAGGGAAAGCAGGGAAATTCTCTCAAAGTTTTGAGCCACTAGCTGGTTGCTCACAGAAGTGTCCTAAATCACTACCAACTAAGAGCTACTGCTGATTTGGATTGAGTTTGAGGGACTGAATCAAGCCTTGATGCAACTGCTTTCTAGACATGGTTTACAGATGAAGGTCTTTGAGCAGCTCATATAAACTCCCAGGCAGAGTCCAAAAGCATTTATTTTATTGGCAAAAACCCACTAGATTTCATGCTTTCTTGATGAACTGTCATAACAAACCTTCCTGCTGTACATCTCCTTTTATAGGTGCTTGTGACTTAGGGAAAAAGTCAGGAACTTTCAAAATGCTGGTTTGACCTTTATGCTTCTCTCAAGCTAAGAGTGTTTCAATGAGTGAGATTTCAAAATCTGAATGAGATTTCAAATGACTCTTTCAGCGCCCAAAGCAAAACCATCACCACAGGGAAAATACTTGTTTGAAAATAAATGCCAAAGGAGAGAGAACTTTCTAAGTCTGCCCTTAGTAGGTACAGGCCCAGGGGACATAGCATGTTTTAAGAATAGGAAAAGGTAATCTTCTGGATTTTTTTTGTCTTATTTAATAACCACATCATACTTATCCTTGCACCATCTTAGCCCTTCCCTTTTTCCTTCCTTTCTCACTTGTTTCCTTCCTTCCAAACAGTACATGACTCAAGATTTCTGCCTTGGTTTGTTTATCCTACACAATGCATAGCCACTAACACCTTGTTTCATTTTGTTCATTGACCAGGTTGTAATGAGAATGAGGCAGATCACCTGGACAGAGACCAGCAGCCTTATCCCCCATCCCAGAAGACAAAGCGCATGCGCACCTCCTTCAAACACCACCAGCTTCGTACCATGAAGTCCTACTTTGCTATCAACCACAACCCAGATGCCAAGGACCTCAAGCAGCTTGCCCAGAAAACAGGCCTGACCAAGAGAGTTCTGCAGGTAAGAAGCCACATCACAGGCTTGACAGAATGTTCCCCTACCCCTGCCAGTCAATAGCATTTCCCTTACGTGTAATGGTAGCAATGCATGTAGAAACACTTCTGCTAGGTGTGTCCCTAGTGGGTGTGCAGAGGGGTAAGGTATTACATGGCAGGAGTGCCGAATGTATGCCCTACCACTCCAAGGCAGCCAAATACTAAAATGTGATTTGTAATTAGTGACAGCCTCAACGTGAGGAAACCAGCTCCAGAGTCTACCAGCCCAGTAGATATCCTGGGACCTGTAGTCTCTCTGTGGTGACCTTATTAAGGGTAGAGGTAGCCAATCTACTGATTTTATACACACTGGGTGAAGCCTTTGGGCTCCCCTGAAGTTGTTAATGTGGCCCCTCAGTGAGCAGATCCCCCAATGTGTAGGAAGCAAGATTTCACCAACATGATCCTCCAAAACCAGCCGGCTCCCTTTCCCAATGCCTGTCAGACAGCTGTTACCTTAATGGGCCCACACAGTAAAAAGTCACTTCCCTGTGAAGGACAGCCTAGTGAATTACCTTTAAAAAAATCCCTATATGATGTGTGCTAGCTCCATGAAGGTAAAGCGAGGTGTGTATTATATGCAGAGTGCCAAAGAAGGGCAGTGATCGAGGTAGGAGAATCTATTAGCAGCAATTCCTTGTCTATGTTACATGTCACCTAAAACATTTTCAGTGAACCTTACAGAACAGAAAGACTAGGTTACCCATATCAACAATCTGTGTGATAGGGATGGTGTAATTACCGCTCCTTCTTCAGTCTTTTAAAATGATGAAGGCAAACTTTCAGCCTTGGCAAAAATCTGCTCATTCACCCCTTCCCTCGATCTTTATCACGTGTCTTGACCCCAAACCGACACAACTTAAGAATACACCACATGGCCATTAAGAAAGTTGCTTTCTTTGGGTGAGTGACCGAGCAGATTTTTCTTAAGGCTGCTCTATGAGGTCTGCACACCAGGCTGCAATGTACTGGTGAGCACCTGTAGCACTGGGCCTCGTACACAGGGTCCCACCTGTGAAAGAGCCGGTTCCACCAGCAGCAAATGAATCTATAGAGTGACTTAGGTGACTTGCCACACAAAAACAAACATCAAAAAATGACATAAAAGCAAGAACAAAAGACAAAAATAAGCAAAGCGAAACAAGCATCGGTAAAGAAATCAATTGGGATTGGTTTGCAGGTTTGGTTTCAAAACGCAAGAGCCAAATTCAGAAGGAACCTTTTGCGGCAGGAGAATGGGGGTGTCGATAAAGCTGATGGCACCTCACTTCCGGCACCGCCCTCAGCAGACAGCGGCGCACTCACTCCACCCGGCACTGCGACCACTTTAACAGACCTGACCAATCCCACTATCACTGTAGTGACATCAGTGACCTCTAACTTGGACAGCCACGAATCCGGGAGCCCCTCACAAACTACCTTAACGAACCTTTTCTAACAGTTCAGTTTTTTTTTTGTTTTTTTTTTTTTTTTAATTCTTACTCTTCTTCTTTATTATTATTATATTATTATTATTATTATTAATTTTTTATTATTTTCAAGCCTTTTTTTTTTTTAAATAACAAACCCACAAAATATTTGGGAAAATAAACAGCTTGATGTGTAGCATCTGCAGCCACTTGGCAAATGAGTTTGAAGTAATATGTTGCTATAATAAATGAACATTTGCTGTTGTTAAATTGTACTCAATTTTTAAAAATTCTTCAAAAACTGAAGAGAAGGTTATGAATCATTCTAGTAAGTGCCTCTTAAAATTGTATGTTACTTATTTCCAGAATCTTGAAAAAAAATATTACTACCACAAAAAAAACCCCAACCAGATTGTTTTCCCTCCTTGATAACCAGGTAAAAATCAGTTTAATTATATCCAAAACAATGCTGCTTCAGGATTTTATGTTTATTTACAGCATTTAGGAACCCCAAATTTCATTTTATTTTTATAATGCGTCTAAAAGTTTTGTATGTGGGGTTTTTGGTTTTCTTTTTTTTTAAATGTTGGAAAATAAATACAAACTGAATTAAACTAATAATTGAAATAGTCAGACTGGAAGTGCCAGTGCTTTTTCCTAATGCATTAGCCACAAGCCTGATCCTCCCTGAGCCCCGGGGAGTGTCACTGGGATAGCTAAATGCTCCTCTGCCAGTTCGTCCCCGGCTGGGATGTCCTTAGCCACCACTGAAAGCTGTGCCTGGATGGAGGGCTTGGAGAGAGAGACCCCGTGACGAGAGTGCTGGTGGTTAGGGATGGCAGGATCAGGCTGTGGGTCTCCAAACTTGTGCCTGTACATTAAGGAGGCAAGATCTGGAAAAGACCCTCCAGAATTACCTCACACTTATTACAATATTATTAAAGTAAACCCAACAGAATAACAAATGAAGGGTCCTGCTGATCTGAAATATCACACAGGGAGGGTTTTTCATTTTTGTCTGTCAAGCAGCTCTGATTTGGAATTAAAAAAAATAGGTGCGGTTTGCTACATGGCCTTGTTGGCATACCATTAAAGCAAACAGGATGTTGCCCAGCTACTTTAGTGAGCACAAAAAATAATTTCCAAGAAGATGTATGCATGTATAGTGTTAAAATGAGGTTTTGATAAATCATACTTTTTTTCAGGGAAAATGGAAATAAGCAAAATATACTTGATTAAGATGTTTAAGGAAAATTATTTCAGTACGTTTTACACATTACTATTTTTCATTTACTTTAGATGTTTCCTGAGATTATATCAGACACTTTGTTTAACACATGAAATTAAAATCTTTAGTTCATTAATATCTCTAATATAGACTTTAACTCTTTAAACTTTGTATAAAAGAAAAAAAATGTTAGCAAAAATTCTTACAAAAATGGGAATTGGCAGTAAATAATTTTAAAGCAGATAAACTCAGAAGCCTTGTGGATGCTGATCTGAATACATTTCTTAGTTTACAGTAGGATCTTTCTTTTTTTTAATTTTATTTAAGCTAAAAGTCTGAATGGTCTGGGCAGTGGTGAATGTTCATCTGTATCCTTTTATCGTAGTTGAACACCAATTAGATTGTGGAGAGTCTCAGAAACAAAACCGAACAAAAACCAGTCAAGATCTATGTCTTGTTTTAGTGGATTGTTAAGAATAACTTTGCACATATACCCCACTTTTTATACACCATCAAATCTCTTTTTTGGTGGTCAAAATGGCTATTTAATATATTTTAAAGGTGTCCTTTCTGGCTGTATAAATGTGTGGTTACATATTGACAGTTCACTGCCCACATTAAAGTGCATTATTGTAATTTTTGCTCAGGGTTTTTAGAAAATTAGCACAGAAAAGTAGCTTATTTTTTAAAAAAAGATGATGGAAGAGATGTTAACACTGTAATAGAAGAAAGGTGTGTTTGCCATTATATATTTAGCAAGTATGGTTATCATCTTCTATGGATATTAAATCTTGACTTTTCCTATTTCTATTACCTTATGGGCATTTACCACTAACCAGACCAAACGACCTTGGTAAGGCTGAGATCTTTATTAATACACTTTTACAGGTAAAAATATTGATACTTATAAATTTTGTTCTTTGACAGAACAATATATGGTACTAGAGATCTACTTTATTAAGTAGACTAATTAAAACTCAGTTCTACTATGTGCCTTATGATATACCTTGGGAGTAAGTTTGTGAAAAATCAGGATATATGTGTTGTTTGTTAAATTAACTGTTTTAAGCCCTTTTGACACCTCACTAGTTTTGTACTGTTTTACCTCTTATTTCTGAAACTCTTTTTATGGTGTATCCTGTTAGAGGGGACAAACATGTCATAGAAAGCAGTTGTGCACTCTTTCAGATATAGTTGATAAATCCAATAATCTTATATATTGAGCTTCGTGTTTATAGTACAGTAAGTGGTCTAGCAAAATTGTCCATGTTTCTTTGTTTATTGATAAATGCATTGTATAGAAACTATTTCCCCTAAATATTTATGGACCAAACAATTGTGATATATCCTATTAAATTTGTGTGAATAAACCATTTTGAATCTAAGGAGTTTTATTTCCCATCAGTTTTTTTTATTTATTTGTGGGATTTTTTTTTGGTTTTTTTTTTTTTTTTTTTTTTAATTTAAATCCTACATGTACCAGTGCGTCTCTTTGCTTTTATGGTACCTGTGAACAATTGGTATTAAACACGGAAACAGAGCCTTTTAAATATTTTGAAATATGATAGTTCCTTCTTAGGTTTTCAATTTCTTCATATTCAATGTATATGCTACTGCTGGTGCAATTTAGATTTTAGCTTTTTAACCTCCTTTTTTGAACATGCAAAGTAATGCCCCACTGATTTGATAATGAAACCCTCTATTAGACTGCTAAAAAAGCCAGAAAACTAGCAGCTAAAGTAATTGCATGACAAATATAACCTAAATAATATGATGAAATGAATCAAGATTTAATGCTAGGTATATTGAGCACAAAATAGAATTGCAGACCCCGAAAAGCCAGGTTGCTCTGTAGTTTAATAAATTGTCACTATGATTTCTTTCAGGGAGAACAAATCATGGGGCATTACAGCCAAACATCCCGACGTTTGAAAATTCCCTAAAGTATTAAAAGAAGGGGAAAAGTTTGATCGGAAATCCACTGCAGTGAAGACAAAGACAATATTAGGTTATGATAATCATACATTTAAAAATCTATTGAGCCAAAAAATAAAAATAAAAGACTTGATGTCATTTCCTGAATGTTAACAAAACATATGTTATTTTATGGTGTCTAATTAACAGAACTGAAAGCTTCAACAAATTGTGTGGTATTAAAAACAAATTTAGAGAAACTATGTATAAAACCAGAGCAACCTGGCAGCAATCTACCCAGCCCATATTCGAAGAAAACTTTACGTTAAAAAAAAATCACATTTGTCAAGCACAAGTACTTGTAAAATAAAATCTGAGTGCATTCATTCCACTTGCTTGCTAATGTGTACTAGTCATATCTGTTAAATGGATTTTTGTAAATTCAAAGAGAACTTTTCACTCATTTGAGATCATAGGAATCAAAACCCAGTAACTTTAGTACTATTGTTTCTGAATTCGTTTTTTTTAAATGAGACAAATCTGCATGCACTTTTCCATCTGTCACATATAGTGTACATTTCTGTATGATGAAATTCTCTTTGATGTTTCTTGTATAATAGCTTTCATTAATAAACATTTTATTTGATGCAAACATAGTTAACTTTATGTAAACACATAGCTAATTGTTCCAACTAATTTAAATTTTTGAAAAGAAGCAGTACAGTGCAGTTCCAATATGTTATATATATCTAAAATCAAAAAGAATGAGGTAGCAATACTGTTGCACAGCATAAAATTATTTCTTTTGGTGTTAACTTTTTAATTTTTTAACTTCTCGTATAAAAATGACATGTTTTAAAAAAATTTCCCATCAGCATCAACAATAAAACAATCCCCAAATTATTCATCAATATAAGAAAACATAAGCAGTACAGTATGTAAAATCCTCAATGACTTTTAGAGTACAAGGATATAATTTGTGGATCCCTGAGCTGTTTACATGGTCACTATGCAATGAGCAAGTATGGTACAATAAGTTGGTCCTAAGATTCCCAGTCCAAATCACAGATGATTTTTACAAGCCAACAAGCAAGTGTAACAATAACCAATTCTTAATAATGAGGTTTTGTAACTGTTAAGCAACTATTTGCAGAAAGTTTTTTAAAAATATATTATTCCTATTTAGCTGTATAGCCAAAGCGTATGTTAAACAAATTAACATATAAAAGACTTGCCAGAAAATCTTTCATTAAGATGACATTTTTATTATATACTAATGAACCCTATGTAAACAATGTAACTTTTATGAATGATGGACATTAAATATTTCACTTACATGTATCCTCAGCATTTTGCATGTTTTCTTAAACTTTTCCAGTTTCTGAATTCTAAAAAAACCCCCCCTACAATTATTAACAACATAACACAAAGTTATGCACAGATTACTGCAGCAATCTCTGGAAACCGGTAACCAAGAGTGTTCTAACGGCAATAAAAAGGTATCATTTATTGGTGGCAATTATGGGAAGCATTGTTTAAACAACAGTTTTATAGTATGTTGTAAAGTTCTATTGAAAAAGGTTAGCATGGTGGATTTAATTCAAATCAGCTTGATCAGAAATTTAAGCTTATTGTGAAATTCTTAAACTGAGCCTTATGCGTGTTTATTACTGCAGAAAGTAAGTAAATGTAGGAAAGCAATTATTTGTGTCACAGCCATAATGTGGTTTCCCCCTGTTGTCCATAGGAAAATATTACAAACATTAATTATTCAAATCAGTAAAGAACTTGGTGGTTTTTATGGCCAAGAAAAAAACTATTTACTATGCTTTTTCTTTTGTAAATCACTGCATTCTTTAATAAGTTGGATTCCTTCTCCCCCTGATTTAATACTTAAAGGCATATTTCTATTATACATTATTGTCCATGGGCTGCTTTTTTCACCTCATTTAAATTAGAAAAATATATTAATTAAATACTTTTGGTGGAATACTAGCTCCACTGAAGTCAATGGCAAGATCATCACTGATTAAAGGCAAAACTGGATTTTATTTCTCTGTGTCTGGTTAGAGACATTGAGGTTTGATTTTTCTCAACAACACTCACTATTCTTTGTCTGGAGATAGTCCTGCACATAGTGCTCTGATTGATCTGACTAGTTGCATTAGCCAATCCAAATTTTTTGAAAGATAAAGAGCTGTCTCTTACGTTGAGAGAGCAAACATATTGAAACGACAGCATTATATAAGAAAGAAAGAAAGGATTTCAGACAAGATTTGAGAGAATGCAAGACAAATGTAGGTTTTCAGGATTGTTGCAAGTGAGAAATATGTTGGGGGTCTTCCTGGTGGATACATATCCACATCTAGATGCAGCATTTCTTTGCACTCTTGGTCTTGAAAAAGAAGTCAAATTGTGCAGTCCTAGAACATCTTACTCAGAATTACCAGAGAAACGGCTTGCAGGACCAGGTCAAGCAACAGAAGGCTGACACTGCAGCCCACTGAAACTGGTGAATATTCTCTCTCTGATTCTGTGGGCTTTGAGCCAGGAGCTGAGTGAACATGGAGATTAAATTACTCTCTTGTCTCTAAAGAAATCATAACCTTCAGAATGAGACAGGATATATAGGACAGCCACGTCACTCTGTGCTTTGGACTTCATTCTTCAGAGCTGCTAATCCAAGCACCTGGCACATGCATTAAATTGACTTAAAAATATTTCTTCCTCCTTCACCCAAACACAAGACACAAATTATACTACTGGAATTTCCAGAAGCTACTATAGTGTTGGAGACTTTATTCAGTTATTCTGCAATGTTGAACAATTCTTCTGCGTTTCTCACTTGACACAGACTTATCTCGGCATATACCTATATACATATCCTTGTCTTGCCTTCAGATAACCAGTACTTTCATATTTATTTAAGTCATTCAAACCTATAGGAAGCAATTCTCCATGCTTACACTTTCTAGCAAAGGCAGTTGTCATAATTTTTGCTTTGATACTCCTATACAGTAAAACATTTTTCCAGAGTAGTTTTTATGTTATGAATTTATACTTTTGTATGTTTTTTTCTTTTCATAGCTTTGGACCAAAAAAATTGTAGTGCTTGAAACATCTAAGTGTACAGATTATTTTGCCAGCTTTTCCTGTATTATCTAGGAAAATAAATCTACTACGATCATTGAATTAACGGCTTGCATGTTACTATAGGAGTATTCCCTTCTACAAATTGATTTTATAATAACAAATGATATAAAATACATTCAATTCTAATATTAACTAATATGATTAATATTAGAAATGATAGCTTTTTAGCTGCAATAATTTCTGGCTCAAATGCGCTTCTGTTTCTGGAAATGGGATTGCGAGCAAGCATCCTTTGAGATTTCTGGTATTTGCTACTGCTAGGAGCAGAGGGCTAGACTGAAGGTCTGGTCTAGCTTGAAAATAATCAGTGTTCTTTTCCAGTTTGCCCGCTTTTCAAATTGGACTTTAACAGAAGATAAAAATACTGCCAATAATTATTTTACTGCTAGAAAATAAAAGTTAGAAATGCTTCCCTTTTGCACTTCAGTTACACACTTCGATACAGATTTCTGAGTCTGAACAGATGCAGTGTTTTGAATCTGTGAGACAGCTGCATATAGCAAATAAATAACAAGGGAAGGAACAAGCTAAGAAATGGTTATCAGACTGCAAATATAAGCAGTGACTGGGAGAGATGTGGTGGTTTTCTATTTATCATCCTATGAATAATATTTCACCATTTTCCTTGAGGAATTTGGACTTACCTGAGAGTAAATGATCAAGTAGCTTTCTTTTGCCACATGCATCTTGATCCCACAAGCGAGACGTAATACATAAAGATCTGTAAAAAGAATTTTTCAGCAATAATTATCTAGCAAAATAAGAAAATGTTGCCCAATATCCTAAAATCAGTAAAATAAAATACAACATCAGGAAAGCTGAGAGCACTGATTACTGTTATATCACAAGTCATAAACATATACAGGCTCATGATTTCTGTTTAATTTGTAGAGGATAATTAACTTTACCAAACAAATACATATCCCATCACAACAAAGAATCATGCACGTAGTGCCAGTAGGGACAGTAAGATAGGTTTAGAAAGTAACCAACTTGGCAGCTTAGAGGTGAATATTTTTATTTGCAAAGATACTTGCATAATCACTGTTCAGGCTGTGGCCACAAGTGTTAGACAATACCTCTCATTTTCTTTTCTGGCTGGCCAGCAGAGTATTTTTTGACTTTATAAGAAAAAGTGGGCTACAGAAAAGAAAGTTAAATGGACACTGTAAAGTACATGAATAGGATTGTGTGCCTTTTATGTGCCTGCTAGCACATTTGATATAAAGTGCTGCTGCACTGAGGCTCTGAAAATCAGTCTTAAAGAAGCTACTGCTTTCTTTCTGCTTTTTTTTTTTTATTTGAAGGTGCCTTGCTTCTTATATATGAAGTTACCTAGACAGCTGTAAATACATTAGCTGAAGTGATTTCCTATCCCATTGTCTCAAAACTTTTCTTAATAATCAAACCCTTGGACAAATACACTTTTTGTGAATCTGTCTGGAGCAAATTAAGAAGCTAGAGCTGCTGCTGTTCATTACAAACTATTAGAAATAGTTTATCTGCCCAGAGTGCTTTCCACACACAGCAATGGTAGAACTGTCCTGAGGGAATCAATTTCTTCTGCTATTTAAACTGTAACAGAGCACTAACATGACACTAAATATATAGTAATCAGTGGTTCAAAACACTAATTTTAAACCACTGCTTGTGTTGTGGATGGACCTAAATTCAGAGGCTCTCCAAATCACAATTTACCACTAAATCAGTATCATTAAAAGACTATATGACTTGGAGTTCTCAGATCTTTTATAAATAACATCCAGATCCTGAGAACTTTTTGCCCCATTGTATCATAACGGCAACAGATTAAAACTGTCTAAAGGCAACCTATTTCCAGAATGGACTGTTGAATTCTGGTTAAAACTGTAGCTTTTTGATTAAATTTCCTTGATTTCCTCATTTGTTTCTGACACAGAAAAATAGTCTTTTAATGGGCTATTAGACTTTTTGGTCTTTAGCAAAACTGAAAAATGAAGTAATGCATACCAAGAGTGAAAAAACAATTTTACAGAACTAAGATTCAGTTCAGAACAGTTCTAAAAATATCTAGAGGGTTTTTTGTTGTTGTTGTTTCTTTGTTTCTGGAAGCTAAAAGTAACAGGGAAAACCATTTTTTGGAAACATGCTCTCCAATAACTACTTTCTGAAGGCCCCTCTCTTCGGCCTCTGAAGCATTTTGCTATAAAATGAAATAATATTTCATTACAAAAACCTTACTTCAAGCAAGCCAATTTCTTTTGCTACTTTATTTCAGTACCTTTGAATGTTTTGTTTCCTTTGTGTCATTTTTGCCCGTGTAAAGCCAGTCCGTGCAGGACGGCACCGCCTGCCTTACCGGCACAGCGCGCGCCTGTCTGTGAGATCCCTCACCGGTATAAACCCTAGGGCTGAACATACCTTACTTCTGGCTGCTTCCCTCACGGAGCTTTTACTCCTTTTGTTAATTCTCAGGCCTTTGTGGTCTGTGGCACCAGCCACAGGCCTGCTGGGCAGAGGGCCCCAATGCACCCTGACCAGCCCCACCTGGGCCCTCTCCGCCGGTGGCCCAGGGCGCCATTGAAGCTCGACCCTGAGGCCCTGCTCCCCCCTGAGCTGCGCTGTACTGCAGCCTGCCCCCAGCCGGGCTGCTGCAGGGCCTGGTGCCATCCCTGTGGACTCAGGATGGTGGGCTTTTGGTAAGAAAGGAATACTTCATGGTTTGGTTTGGTTTTTTTCTTCCCCCCTGCCCCTCCCCCCCCTTCCCGCCCCTCATGGTTCTGTTTTGCAGCTGGGGTTCCTCTGCCCTTCCTCCCAGGACAGTGCTAAGGACACCTGTTTAAGTAAGTTGCTTAGAAAATAAAAGCTGGAACAAGATCCTGGCCCTCAAGGTGCTGGTCAGCCTGTGTGGTGCTCTCCTCGGCATGGGGCTGGGGGCTGTGCGGGAGGCAGCCCTGCCGGCACCTTCCCTCCCGTGCCCATCCTGCCCTCCAGCAGCCTGAAGCCGCTTTTTGGGAGGGGAAGGTGTAGTAGGCCTGGGAGCCTTGGGTGGAGGAAGGGATGAAACTTCTACCCCAGCACTTGGGGCAAACAGTGTTCTGGCTTCGGAGCTGTTAGGTGAAAAGCAAAATCCGGATGTTTCTGTATGCTGAGCCTGCCTGGTGACGTCTGCTGCAGGAATTCAGCAGGGCTGCTGGCCTGGCACCCTCCCGTGCAATGTGCTATGATGCTAATGAGCAGCAGAACCCTGATAAGAAAAACTGATTTAAGCTCCTTTTCCTACTTCCAGCTTGCATCCATACACTATGATCCTGGTTGGGGAAACGTGTATGCATGTCTTTAACTTTCTTATCCTGTGTGATACCACTGAAATGTATTTAAATGGAATTATTTGCAGTACTACACTTAACTGGAGGCATAAACCAATAAAATCAGTTTAGTGCATAGTTTATACCAACTCTGTTTCCTTCTGAAGATTTTCAGGTATGTTATTAGAACACTAGTGAACTATCCCTATAGCTGCTGATTTTTACCTTGTTTGCTGTTAGTTGCTTGTATTTGCTTCGAAATTAGCGTTAGAACAAATGGAAGCCGTTGCATTAATGGTCAAGAGTCCAAATGGTCAAAGGATGAAATGATAATTTTAATATTTTGCAAATATGTCACTGCCATATATGAAATACATTCTGCACATATGTTATTAATTTGCTGATTGGCATGGAATAAAAAGACCTACTTTTGGTATTTCAGGTTACAACAGATGTTATTTCTTCTTTGCTTCCAAATTATGATACTTAATATTCAGCACAACTTAAAAGTAGCTATATGAGAGACAGAGGCAGCAATAAAACATGCCCAGATTTTGTTTTTTGCTGCCAATGTATAAATACAAACCACTGGGGTTTTTAGTTTGTGTCTGAGCTGTGAGGAGGATAAGCAAAAACCAGCCTGGGCAGCTCTTAGATAGTTGTGGAAAAAAGTTGTTTCAAACTCAAGCCAATATTTCTAGGCTTTTTTGATCCTGATTTCCTTGCTCACAAGTGAAAGTGGTTTCATGCTCCTTCCCTTTAGGTAAAAACATGCAGGCAACCCAAAGACTGAAGAGGAAAGGGAAGCAGAGTCCAACAGTGCCTTCACAACCATGCTAACAGTGTTTAAAACCCCAGTTCCACCCTCTGCACGCAGTTCCACGTGGTCACCTCAGTAGGATAATAGTTTGCCCAGAGCATAAATCCCCTTGTGTGGTGACTGTTAATTGACTCTGACTGTAAAATGCAGCGAGAGCAAACGCATTGGTGGGAACACGTGCCGGTATCTGCATCACTGCTCCCCTGCTCAGCACGGATGCTGACATGTGTCAGAACAGGGGCTGCCATTTCCTCTGGCTAATAGGGGGGTATGTCCTGGGGTGGTTCCTCACCTATAGTGCTAACGGCTGTCCTATTCAGAGAGGTTTCTCTTCAGACGCTCCAGAAAGCTCTTGTTATTCTCCCTCCTGAGTAACACTGTTTGGATGACTGACCAGTTACTGATGTCAGAAGGCAGAATACGGGTATGGGCATATATGTTATTGTTTTGTAATGTCCTGTTTGCGTTGTGCCCTGTACAGGTGAAATTCAGAATGTGTGGTTTGAGTACTCTGCAGACTTAGTCTGACCCTAATCCAAGGTAAACTTTGATCTTTTGTTCTCCATTTTGATATTAAATAATAGCAATAGGAGACTGAACAGGTGAATAGCTATGTCTTCCCCAGAAGGAAGTGTTACATGCTGCACATTTAAATCCAAACAATGGTTGTGAACTGAAGAGCTTTAGGTTCGGCTCCTTAGAACATAGTGCTGTCCAGTGTGCAAATTCCTTTGTGGTGAATGTCAGCCAACCGTGACCTTACACATACCAGTGCCACTCCTGTCTTTAATCAAGTTAGGCAATGATTACACTTGAACAACTTTCAAGACAAGCAGACCTATAGACTCCAAACTGCAGAGTCTCTGTGATCCTCATTCACATGCCCTGATTTTGCACTACATCTTACTTGAAAGGGAAACAGGATCATAGGTGGATGTTTACCATTACACACATGGAGCAAATGATTGGAATTAATCAACACTATTTGCAGCAACCCTCAAGATCAGCAGCCTGTCAAAGTGAGTGCAACAGGCATTAATCAGGTGTCTGTGTATTGCCCTTAACAGCAAGGAGTGGTGGCAGCACTCCCACTGATCCTGAGGAACCTTCCCCTGCATGTAGGTATCCCTGTGCTATCGCTGCAGTACATGCGTTATTAATGTGGCATAAGTGAAATCCAGTATACAGTACTGGGAGACAGGAATCCAAAGTTTCTCAGTATGATGACAAATGTAACACAAAAATAAAACTATTATTAGACTATTACATGGCTTGTTCCCTGTGCACTAGTATTGCCTTATTGTTTTCTAATGGACTTATGTACATATCTGGAATACTCACTATGTAGACTCTGCAGTACATAGTGGTGGTAGGCTGGTACACAGGTAAAACATATGTGCTCTAACCACCTATCTAACAGCACCGTCTTTCCTCAGATGTTCTGCTGCACTGTGAATCTTGGAATACTTTTCTTATTTTACCTTTGCCTGTAATTGTATCACTTCAGTGAAGTTTTGCCCAGATTTGCACTGGAATTGTGAACAGGATCAAAGTCTGTGGTGTAATTAAACCCATCCCACTCACAAGAATTCAATCTTTTTTCTGAAAGCTACTGTATGTATATAAAATGAGTTTGCTTATATGTGCTAATGTCATCTGTTTCCCATTATCTATGCTTTGAGACCTATATATGAGGAAACATTAAGTAAAACATTTTTTATTAGAAACTTATAAACTACATAAGAAAATTGAGAAAGTATTCAACAAGTAGGGATGTAGGTTAATTGAACTAGCTGTACCCAAGGCAGCATTTACGTCCTGTATCACATGGTGTAACAGCGAGGCTGCACAATTTCAGATTTAGCCAGCAATGACTGCATTGTGTTGTGTGGCAATAGGTTAAACCTTGACTTTGTAGCCAAAGATGACAGATTCCCTCCAGAGCCTAAACCTTGGGCTCTGTGACTGTCAGCTATTCTCTCTGAAGGTTTGCTTTCTCCAGAAGTCTTTCCAAAGACACTCTTGATGACTATATCAATACAATGAGTGCAAAAGTGTGCCAGTATTCTTGCAAAAATGCTACTGCATGCTTGGAATTAAAATAGTAGTGTTGGCATTGTATGCTGCATGGACTGCTAAACCCATTTTTCACCCTAATTCTGCAATTTTTCACCCTAATTCTGCAATTTGGGCTTTCTGGATTCAGTGAATCTTAATGTTGCTCACATTCCTATGTAGTTGCTTGATGATGCAGGTGTTTGGAGCAGCCATAAAGACTTCATGCTTCTTATGGATGTTTCAGAGTCCTATAAGTCTAGTCAGATGTAAAATTTTCTGTGCTGTACTAGGAAGATTTCTCATTTTAAATGTCAGTAGGATGTTTGGATGTAGCAAAAACACTGTAGCTTTCTGTATCCTAATTTTCTAATATCTATCCTAATATTTATTTTGTATTGGCATGGGAGGAAAGTCCAGTGGGCCAAAGTCTGGCCAAATTGCAAGAGGCCAAAGCATCAGTAAAGGAAACATCATAGTGGTGAATGTAGGCAACTAGAATGATGCATCATAATCTACACTTATTATTAATCACTCGAAAAATCACAGCTTCATGTGTCATGGTAGAACTGTAGATCTAATTTAGATCTAATTATTAACAACAGCATATTTACAAGTAAGAATTATGATTTTTAAAAAGAACTGTTTTAACAAATGTACTAGCATATGGGCAGGTAAGCTACTGCTCCTTGTGGTTTTGTACTTTATACATCCTTCTCTAAAATATGGCCAAAGGTCTTTCTTCTTAATAAAACAATTTGTTTGGAACTAATTTCTAGCTGATTACTATCTTCAGAGTTCTCTATTCAGTCAATGGCTACCTATGAGTAAGTACTGGCCATGTCACATACTTTCTTTGCAAAGAGTAAAGCCTTCTCTGTTCTCTTTTGGTCCAACTGCACATACCAAATAGCAATAACAAGACTATCACCAACTTAAATGACTCAGGGTTGAATTAATTCTGTTTCAAAGGGTCTAATCCTGTAAAGAACCAGAAAAATTTATGTGGGAGCCAAAATTACTCAATACTTTTTTTTTTTTTTTCAAAAGCAGTATAGGAAATGTATTAAATTTTCACCTAATATCTGGCTAGCATTCTGTTTTCATAAAACCTTTGTTTTATGATTTTAAGTCTTTCTTGGAGATCAAACTAAGATAGTGTGTCTTCTGCTTTTAAATGAATATTTAATAGGGAGTTTAATTATTTCATTTGAATTTAGAGGAAAATATTTTCTATCTCTGTTAGTCTTCAGGCAGAAGCATAATACTACTAATTGTGGTGGCATAGGAAGGTTTTAAAAGCAGTCATTTCTCATAACTGAAGGAGTGCATCTGAGCACGCAGTAACCCTTCATTAGCACCTTTTAAATCACTTCAGTGCCTGCAGGTCAGCATATTTTGCATTGCTCCATTACAAGTGATGGATACCTATTAAGCACCATGATCTGCAGCTTTATAAAACCCAAAAACCAACAAAACCCCAATCTGAGTTCTCTGTCAGCTTGCTGTAAATAGGCAGCACAGCTGACTAGGACAGAAATAAAAATGTATCTCCCATTTCTTCATCCGTGAGAACTAAGGCCTCTCTGCCACTAGAGGGTGGGACAACTACAAATCAAATAGATCTTAGTCACTCCTGCCGAGGGGACAAATGCAAGTTAAGATGCAGACAGGACCTGGTTATTCCCATTTATTTAGGAGAGAGCGATGCATAGCATCGGCATAGCAAGTACTCACATGCTTAAAGCCAGAGCGGCAAAGAAATACGGGAACAATCTGTGATAACAAACAACAGTGGGAGAAGACTCACTACCTAGACAACAGATTTTTGGGCCTTGGGAGGCATAGTTACAAATAGTAAGTTCTGATCTTGATTCAAGTACCGAATCAAACTGTTCTTCAAGAAAGAACTAATTTTGGCTTAAAATGTCCCCCTTTTAGTGAAAAAAACAAACTGTAAAAAGGTCTAATTTCCTGCTTGCTTTTGATCTACACCATCTATATTGAAGATTTTCTTACTTGCTTTCTTGTAGTTCTCTGGCTTCCAGTATTTCTTTCCTCTTACTACAAGATGGTCTGGTGCGGTTGCCTTGGTGTGTCTTTCAAAACTGTAAATTAGTAATTTTGTGTAGTTTAGTATGGCTATGCATCTTGTCCTGGCAGAAAGCATCAATTCCTGCTAACATGTCCAATGTTTCTTGACTAAATGTTTTACAAATGTGTCATGTTTTGATGTTTGCAGAGTCTCTTAGAAGATAGCTTTTTCTGAAGACTTCCCTAACTCACAAAGAAAATAGACCGTTTACATTTCAATTTTAAAAAGCTACTCTTAAATCAGAGATTTAATAAATCAATATGCTGTTACTTCAGGAACAGTATTTCCTGATTTAAAACAAAACATAACAAAAAATCAGAACCCACAGGGTACTGTAACATCAAATAATTTTTTTCCTTTTTTGCTCATACAAAGCTCTCTGAAGAATTCTGTCTCTAAATGTGTTTTGACAATGCCTGCTGCCTTGTTACTCTGCTGTTGCTTCAGCAATCTGAAGGTCCAAATCAAGCTTCCCTTTTTTCCTGAAGAAAGACTCTGATATTGAGTTTGTATAAAAAAACCACAAAAGCCCCCCCCCCCCAAAAAAAAACCCACCCCAAAACACTCCCCAGCCAAACAACTACCAAACCAAAAAAGCTACAAAGGGGGGCACGTATGGGGACAGAAGAAACAAAATTGTAGTAAAAAGAGAAGCAAAAGAGAAGAAAATATTAACTATTATAGACAGTTCTAAACTATTGCCTGGGAGATTTTGGTAACTTATCCAACTTAAATGAAAGACAATTATGGCAAGAATTAGAGTGAAATTTTGAGGTTCTAGTTTAGCTAATAAAGTGCAGCGTTAATCTTTGTTTAGGGAATTACAATTGCATGCTACAGAATGATCAGAATTTTGTTGGAAGCTCTTTGTATTTATCAACAGTATTTACATTTTAGGGAAATTAACTGTTGAGTCTGAAGTTACATGTAGGATTTCACATTTTTCTGGCCTGAAAACGTTTCATGCCCAGGCTTAGCTGCATGCCCAAATTATGTTGGCTGCATACTTGAAGCATAAAACCAGTCCTCATTGAACCTAGTTGAAATAAATAGGGTTTAAAAACATATTAAGCTAATGCTAAATAAAAACTCACACTGCTGTTTATGTTGTTTTACTTGTGGTTCTTGTATACTATTTACATAACTTCAGAAAACCTGTAGAATTATTGTCCCTTTTTATATAAAAAGGTGTTATTACAGCAAAGAATGCTTGCTATTCTTTTTTTTCTTTTCTTTTTTGAAGATTTTAACTGAAAGGAAACAAATGATGACATTCCCTTGTGCTGACATTAAAAATCCCTGGCCCCTTTCTATGGGCTCTTTTCTTTTAGTGTCCTAAATACCATAGAAGTAATAGAGCGTTTACAGTTGGAGGCAATGATTGCTTTCTTCAGTTCAGAAGAAGAGATTTTTGAACTCTATAAAAAAATTTTAACCCTCAAACCTATCCAAAAGCTTCACTGGGAGGTACAAAAAAAATCATGCAGAAAAATAAGTTAGAATATTGTTTTGCTGTTCTGAATATCACATGGAAAGCATGAAGTGTTAAAAGCATATTACAACACTGGCATATTTAGCACAGTTCCTTATTCTACATAGTCTCCAGCATCTTTCTGCTTAGCAGTTTCTATAGGATATGCAGCTATCCAAACACTTTACAATAATTCATCCCAAACTATTTTTTTTTCTGGACAGTAGAACAGAATTGTTACAGTTGGCAAAAATGGAAGTCTGTCCAGCTTTTATCTCCTTCCATTGTAGCAACAACATTAGATGTTAACTGCCTACTCGTTTCTAAGGCTCAGAGCCAGACCCGATGCCAAATTAAATGACTAAACTTACTATTAAATTCAATCACACTCACTATCAGTCTCAAACTACTGTCAGCAGAAAGGCCTTTTCAGCTGAGATGTAAAAGACGTGATTTGATTTTAAGGAAAAACTTGAGGTAAAAAGCCTGGTCCTTGTTTCAGTTTCTACGGCATTGCTGCTATGTCTCCCTAGAATCAAAATGCCAGGAGCTAAAAACCGCACATCTGTGACACCTGAAAATGGTGTTAGTGCTGTTTAACTTGATTAATAGACAAACAATAGTTAAATTCCTAGAAATGCCCATGTTACTGAAGGACTCTTGCAAGAGAAGAGAATTTGGGCATGACTTGTTCTCTTCCCATGATCTAATCCGGGTATTTTTGGTCCACTGTTGTGCGGCTTACGTGGTGTCTACTTGCACCTGAGCAGACTTGTTACATTGCTGCAACAGAACTCTTCCTACCTGGAGTAAGTCATGGAGGGGCTTTGAGGCTATGGTAGAGGGAATAACCTCCCCACGCCCAGGCCTGACCGAAAACTCATCTCTTCCTTGTGGTGTGGCTGGTGGAACTGTAAGCTTCTGCATTTTTAGCAGCTTCCTTCAGAAGTAACTAAACTTAAACTGTTTATATGTTTTCTTGCAGCACTTTTTCAGGCTAGCTAAGACAGAAAACAACCATTTAAGCACCATTTTTCTTTCTGCGTCCTCCACTGTGCAGGGCAGTTCCTCATGCTCTCTTGCAACAGAAGTGCTTGTTGCTTTGGTGCCACTTCAGTGCTCTGGGATTTGGGGAACTTTTCTTACCGTCTGAGCTCCTTCTTTTTCTGGTTTTGGCTTGGCTGCCAGCTTCAGCTATATGACACTCTTCCCACAGAAGCATGAATGGGAATGGCAGGTAGCACCATGGTGCTTGTCTGGTGTGTATTTCAAATGTGGCTGTCAGACAAAAGCTGAAAACGGTATTTTGCAAATAGCACCTCCAGTCCAGGCAGGCTACACAGGACTAAGCAAGGAACCAGAAAGAACCCTACCATCCATTTTGGGACCTTGAAAATATTTTATTATAGTTTTATGTTTTAGAGTTTGACAGTGTTTTTAGGCTTGAAGAACTCTGTGATAAACATTTGAATTATCAGTCTAACAGTTTTCAACTTTCAAAGTAAATTGTTTGTTTTAAAGGTTGAACATGTCACATAGTAATAGCATCCAACTAGCAGCTATGAAATGTCTAAAGAATCAGAAGAGATGGAAAAACCTCAGGAAGCAAAAGATAATGACTGGGACAGCAGAATGCAAACAGTAGAAGCAGGCAAGATGGGGGTGGGTGGGTAACTCTGAAACCCTATTTTTTACTTTATCATATATTTTTGGATCATGTTATAACATCAAAAAGATCATGATTGTCTTATAAACTCAATCTGAAAATCTGTCAGGCTTTGACTTATGGAAGTGCCAGAAGGAAATAGATGGCAAGACAATGGATCAAATGCTAACCATGTTTGTACATGATGAACTGGTAACTGGAAGTTTAAAATCTATTTTTACTTATTTGTAAGTAACACAATTTTTTTTGGTTCTCATTCTGTTTTCTTTTTCCAGCCAGATTCAGGTTCAGGCAGAAGAAATGTTTAAATAAGACAGTTTAGTAGGAGGAAAGCTTCTGGAGGGAAACCCATCTACCATGAATCTAGCACATTTATCTGCTTTTGTGGGAAAGGTGTTATTTTTAAATTAAAAAAAACCAACAAACTATTACTGAAAGTTCTAGAAAAAATGCACTTTGCTCAAAATGTATTCCCTTCATATTGTATACTACAATAGTATGTCTTCGTAAATTTTTTTTAGATACCCTTATACATGTAAGGAGCTGGTTTTATACTGCATGGTAGCTTGGAGAATTATCTACTGTGCAACCTGAACTGAAACTTGAAAAATGTTACCATTGCAGACTGTCAAGCTTTATTTCCACTGTTTGCTCACTTTGGGGAAAAAAGAAACCCTAAAATTCTTCATTATGTTGTAAGACATTGCAGTGTAAGTAGAAAGAGCATTTCTACAATACAGACTAAAATAAAGTCATACTAGCTTTGACACATGATGTATATTTAATGTCTGAGTCCTGTTGTTACAGAACATATGGAATATTAAGGATTCTGCATTAAGGTTACTGAAGTCCATAATAGCGTGCAATGTCACAGTATAACTAATCAAAGTTACATATTAAATATTGTATAACCTATTATATTATTTTGAATTGAATGGGTTACATAAATTATAACTGCAGTATTTGAGCATTTCTGAGTTTTTGTTGGAAACAAATTAGGACCTAATCAGCACCTAATTAGGACACTATGGCTGAAATGTTATTGTTTACTGATGATATGTTGCTGGTGCATTTGAGTAAGTCTTGTGCTGTCATTGCGTATGAATGAAGAAAAGACATAAAACGTTTAGGAATATGGATAAGCAGACTGTAAATACCAGATACGTAGGCGCAGTAAAAACGTTGAGGATGGCAGAGGTTAGAACGAGCCCCCATCTACAGGTGAAGCTGTACCGACTGACTTAACAATTTTTGTGCATATATTGGGGTGATTCTGTGAAACTTTCCATATGTGCACTATCTTTAGGTGAAATTAGGCTCAGATCTTGCAGAGAAAATTTAGTTCTACTGCCTGCTATTAATATTGGCTATTTACTTATGAATGCTTTCATCTTAACCTGAAGTTCACTTGCTAATAAATGGGAGAAACATAAAGCCGCATCCAGTGGTGGTGCTAAGGGGTTGCAAAAGTAACAACAGATCTAACGGTGCTTACTGAAGCTCGTAACTGGGAGCTGAATCTTCCCATTTAGACGTTCAGTGTGTTTCTTGCCAATGCATTCAACTATAAATGGTTTAATGTTGATTATAACATAATCCTAAAAAACTGTAAAATGTTAATATTACTTTCACTGCATGATCTTTACTGCATTGGTTAAAAAATACTAATAATACCTAAAAATAATGCAGGACTTCCATACTCTAATCTCTCTGAATGAACTTATTAACAGGTGGCTTGACCTTGCAATTAATTTAACAAGGAACAGTACCAGTGAGTTCTGTTTTCTGATGAATTTGTCTTGTGACATGCAACAAAGTATAAATGCTGTTCCAAACCTCTGGAGCATTTGTTCTCCACATCCCCCCCCCATGGATTGCACTGGTTTCTAATCAGAGCTGATGTGCTGTGGCTCCTTTCCCCATGGAAGGGCCATCTACTCATCAACCTATTTTTACAACACTCTACATATTATTACCAGGATTAAGCTCTACTTCTTTGCTGGGTAATGGATGCAAAATTTACTAGGATGGGGCAGGCAGGTGACATAAATCTTGCTTTCTTAGAGAACTTATCACAAACATTAAAATTCCATTAACCCTTTGCGATTCCTAATGGGTTTTGTAACAAGAGATGGTACTAGATTGTTATGCAGTTTAGCCTTGGATTTTCCGAAGCGCTAAGGCTAGCTCTTGCCTTTATATGGTGATAGCATGATCTATTTTTCCATAAAAAGCAGTGATCTGCATGTGCATCTTGCAGGGAAGGTAGCAAGGGCTATGATAATGAGTGGGAGGGAGAGAGGGAATGAAAAAGAATGGAGGGTGGTAGAACGCTGCTGTCTGTGGCATGGCAAACAGGGAAAGGAGCAAAACCTACACATGGTAGCTGTCTGTCACTGGAGAAGGAAACTAATTGTTTGACCAGGGTAGTGCCAGACAGCAACTCTGAAAAGAGTGCTTTTTTTGATACCCTAATACGTAACCAAATGGATGGTTTCAATGAGGAGTCTATTGCAGCGTATTGAAAAGGACTTTTTCCAAAAGTCTTTGAAGTGTTCTGTGCAAATCTTGGCAAAAGTTTCATCTGTGTGAAAGTGTTATATGGATGCCTTTCTACAGTTTAGAAAAACGTTCAGGTAAATGTGTTCAAGCTTCTTGAAAGAACCTATCTGCACCTACGCCGATTCAGGGCACAGAACTGCTTACGTGCAGATGAGCTACAAAATGTACTGGTTCTTTAATTCTCAATCTCTATGCAGCTTACAAATAAAAACTGGCAGATCATGAGATCTGGGATCAGTATATTCTCTTCCATAACTGCTGCCAATTGGGAAAACCTAAACATAACAAGGGTAAAATAGTAACTCAATTAGTTGACTTCATTTTCATCTGTGATTCATTCCATTTGGTAACACTCTTCTCCCAAACATGGGCATATCTGAGTTTGGTGTTTTGGAGGAAATGTGAACTGAGACAAATCTGTCACTTAGGTAACATTGCATGTTCTTAAGTAGTAAACATCTGGCAATTAAAGGTGGCAAAAATTAAAGGGTTTTTTTGGTAGAGCAGAATAGTTTAATATTAATGAAAACAGAGGTAAGGTTTTCCTTTTTTTGGGGGCGAGTGGCTTTCAGGCCTCTGAATGGTTAGAGATGTTGTAGTATCATGAAGATGTTGGTACATTTCCCTTGTACCATATCTTTCAAATGAATGAAGAAGCTTACAAGATTTAATTTAGAATATAAGAAGTGAAGTATCTCAGAATAATAGAATATTACTGGCAGCTTTCTGTTGTAGCCTACTGATATCAAAGTGAATGGCTGAGGTATCAGACCAGATTTAGAAATGATGGATAAAACAAACCAGTGGCAGTTGGAAGTTATTAATTAAAAAAATAAAGGTAAGAAGGAGCAAAATTATATAGCATAAAAATGTATGAAAAAGAAGAAAAGAAATCTTGAGATATTTGTAGTGAATCTACTATTCAATAACTGGAAATAATAAGTCTAGCTAGGACTGCTTTCCTGTGTTAGGTGTCCTGGAATCCTTTTTTGGGAGGTGTAGACAGAGGTCATAGAAGTCATAACCAAATAGAACAAAATGGGAAGGAATAGTAGTAGAGCAATCACCACTTTTAACTGCTGTGAAGTGTGCCCTGAATCTGTCAGCAGGATTTCTGTTTTTGTTTTTCAGAAGAAGTATAGCAAAACAGATCAAACCTAACATTTTTTGTCTGGGTCCCCATCATTCACTAGAGGAAATGACAAACTCATTTTACGTGATTTTTTTTTTTTTTATGGCTATCCCTTCCCCCTTCCCCTCAATTCTGTTTAATTCATTAATTGCAATTCTCAGGTTTTGTTCCAAGCTTCTTAAACTGGATTATCACCTATTCATTCCAATATTCTCTCTTAGTTGCCTATAGTTATCACTATCTTTTTATAAGGGTTGATTTCATAACCTTTTGATCTGCATCAGCACTTCACTACTTGTACTTTATAACACAACCATAAGTATTTTTCCTTATGAAGAAATTCAGGGTTTTTTTCAAGCTCCTGAAAAATTTCAATTTAAATGGCCTAAACACTCATTGAACTCATATTTACAGCCCATCTTACAAACCCAAGTAGTTAAACCCAAGGTATTTTCAAGTTTCAAAATCAGATTTATAAAGCTGTATACAGGAGGAGTGACTTGTACAAGGTTGCAAATAGAAATTTCAAAGAAGGGGAACACTTAAATGAAATGTCACAGTTAAAAACATTTTAAACAATTTTGCAATTGAGAGCAGTAAAAAAAAATATCTATAAAGATATTAGGGCAATCTGAGCAAGACTGTGAAAAGCTCTAAAAAAGTCATGTCCTATTGTGGGTTCCAATGGCTGATGTGCGCCCATACACTGTCAGCATGGCTCTGTTACGGGTTTCTTGGCCATACCATGACATGGAAGTTCAGTATAATTGAGAGGGAATGTGACTTAATTAAAGATGCTATTTCTCAGCAACCACAATAGGTGTTTATTTCCTTTGTTAAGGTAAACACCCATTTTAACTTAAGTGATCCAGGCACTACAGTTCATGTTTCACTCTTCCATTGTGTTTTAGGCCTTAATAATGTCTTAGGCTAAATACTCCCAACACTTTGGAGTAAGCCTTCTCCTTTCTTTTCCCCATGCTGCAGATGGCTGCCTTCCGATTTGGCTTTTTTAGACTGAAAAAAAGAGACAGCTTACAGTGGTACTGGATAGATTAAAGACCTTCAATAAATCACATGAATGCGATCATTATAGCACCATTGTTCCTACCATATGAACATGGGTTTTGGGGTGAACTCCCAATAGAGGAATTAATGATCAGAAACATCTATTTTTAGGTTTCAACTATTAAGTATGAATGATGCTTATCTTAAGATTAAAATTAGAAGATTGGTGTTCATGTTTCAGTGTAATACTGTCATAGTTAAGCCATATCATAGACTGAACGTTAAACTTTGAACTTGACATAGCACAACTAAATCCTCACATCAACGCTTGTCAATCATAGTATACAGGTTAAGAAAAATACCAGTGTAATCCATGGAAGATAGAGAAACCCTTAGCCAAGGGGAAACTATACCAGCAACTCCAGGAAATGCCTTTTGAAATATAATTATATCCAAAGGGAACAGACATGTTCATTGGCACCTCATGCTTTATAAAGCCATGGGAGTTCACCGTCAGATAATAGGTGCATTACCTGTCATGGCTTATTGCTTAATTATTATCGTAGAATACCAGGTTAGAAGGGAACTCAAGGATCATCTGGTCCAACCTTTCTTGGCAAAACCATGGTCTAGACAAGATGGCCCAGAACCCTGTCCAGCTGAATCTTAAAAGTGTCCAGTATTGGGGAATCCACCATTTCCCTGGATGGATTATTCCAGTGGCTGGTTGTTCTCATTGCAAAAAAATTTCCTCTTCTGTCTAATCTGAATCTGCCCAGGATTAATGTGTACCCATTGCACCTCATCTTTTCCATGGGACTCCTTGTAAAAACTGAGTCTCCGTCTTCTTTGTAGCCACCCTTTAAATCCTGGAACATGGTGATAAGATCTCCCCTAAGCTGCCTTATTTTTTTCAAGGCTGAACAAGCCCAGGTCTCTCAGCTCCTCCTTGTACGGCAGCTTCCCAGGCCTTTGATCATCACTGTGACCCTTCTCTGGACCCTCTGCAGCCTGTCCACACATTTGTTTTTGACCAAAGCTGAACGCAGTATTCCAGGTGTGGCCTGACAAGTGCTGAGTAGAGTGGGGTAATGACTTTATCTTGGCTGGTGATGCCCTTGTTGATGCAACTCATCATCCTGTTGGCTTTCTTTGCCACAGCAGCCGCACGCTGTTCCCTCATATTGAGGTGATTGTCCACCAGGACCCCCAGGGCCCTTTCCTCAGAGCTGCTTCCCCAGCTGGGTAGACCCCAGCCTGTGCTGCACGCCTGTATTATGTTTTCCCAGGTCCTTGTTGAACTTCGTAAGATTCTTGTCTATTTGATATGAATTGGAATTATACTCAAACAACACTGCAGACTTCAGTGCTTTTAAACCTGGGAGACAAAGCTGTACCTTTATATCACAGTGTCAAGAACCCAGTTAAGTATGATGAGTATCTGTTACAAGTGAAGAAAGAATAATTTGGAAGAATGAATGCACTGTAATGCACAAGCCTTTAAGATCTGCTTGGTATTATGTCATACCAAGGGAGATCGTGCTGGCACTTTTGTGGTATGGATACATATTTTCTTGCACAGCCATATGTTTGAGGCTGTTTGAATTCATGCTCAGGTGTAGCCTAACATCTTTTCTGATCATTCGGTTTTGTAAAACCAAATGAACAACTCCAAATAGATAACAGGAGCTTCATGCAGCATTTTTGTCTCTCTGGTAAGAGTCTGGGTTAGACTACCTGCTTACTGGCTGGTGACTGTTAGTGTGACATGTCTTTAGTGCTATATATGTTTATATTTGGTTTTTCCTTTGCACTTTCTTGTGCTGCTGGATTTTGGTTGTAATGTTCCCTTAGAGTATGTCTTTGTTTCTTACGTATTTCCTAAAAGTTAGGGTTGCAATACATCATTTACTAGTTTAATTTTTTGCCTTAGTTCATGCAGTGTGTTGTCATTCACTTTGTGAATAAAAATAAAGGCAACTTGTTTTCTGGATCCACTTTTCTGTGCAAAATAATAAAATTAAGGCAAATTGTCCTGAAAGAAACAACATCTGAATACTAACTTTTCAGAACACTGGTACGAACTGCAAGAATAAAGAAAAACAAGAGTACTTTCTGAAGTCTTTTAAAAAAAGAGTTTCCTGGAAGATTTTTGGAAGTCAAAATTAAATGTGGCAGAAGATATGTAAGGCTCAGCTACCTGCTAAAACTTGTCAACTCTTAATTTTACATCTGTTGTTGATCACACTGCAGGACTTGATAATATGTTTATGATTGTGTCACTGCAATGGAAGAGGCAATGTTAAATTGTCATGTCTAGTCAAGTAGGGGGCTTGGTTTTTCATGTATATTTGATGATAAACAATCCCACTGAAGCATAGCTGGTGTACTGCAGTAGTACCCTTACAGGAAGGACTTGTGTTTAGTTTTGTTATTCTTTGCTGCCTCAGGCATAAGCATCTATATTTCTCAAGATATTTTAAACAAAGTAGAATTACAATTAGATAGACTTTTAACAAAAGAGTAGTTTCATCTATAATGCTGATTTTGTCTTAAGGGTTATCATTTTGCATTTTGATTGGCAACTGAGTAAAAGAAGCCCTGCCAATAACTGCCAGGTATTGGCAAATAATTACTCAGTGTTCAGGTTAAGTAAAGATTTTGCTTTATAAAATTATTTAGCAATTAGATTTTGAAGTAGCTTATGAGCTATGCTGCTATCTTCAGGTTCCTGCCCTCCTCTACCATGGTGAAAATTACTAAATTTCATTTAAAATGTACATTTATGTTTGCTTTGAAACTATTAGTCCCATTGCCATTAGTACAGGAGATGCTGCCACACTGCAGCAACAAAATCTAGAAAGATCCCTCAAATCTAAATATAATAAATATGAAAAATCAAGATGAAGCTTACTTTAATAAAAGGCTTTGAGTATTTGTTGTTAAATTGTTTTGCACCTTGAAGAAAACCTAAATGTACACACACATTTTAGCTGCACACAATAGACTATTGTTTGTCATTTGCCGAGTTATGCATATTCATGCTATACCTTCCAGCAGTTCAGTTTGTGCTCATGCCATTAGCTCCCCAAAGTTCTGCCTTGGTTCTACCTTGAGGGCTTCATTCCTAGCAGCAGGTTTGGAGCTAGAAAACTCTATACTACAAAGATTTTCTGCTGTATATATTACAATTGTAAATATACTTTTAAGCCATTTTTGATGGTGAGGAAATATTTGTAATATCTGTAGCTGTATTTTTGACTGACTTGCTAAATTATTTCTGAGATGTTTTCTATTGTTTACTGAAGGAAATTTTATTCATTTAAAACCAAGAACGACCTGATTAGGAAAATATATCTGCTGAGCAGATGAATTAACATGGCTAAGTATTCTTTTGGAGAGTCACCAGAAATGCTTCAGAGTCTTCCAAGATTTTGTTTCATAGGTTGCTAGCAAATCTGCAATCTTGAGAAGGCATGTGCAGGTGTCATTAATTTTTACTGCGAAAATGTTTGTATAGAAGTTGGTTTTGGAAAGTGAGAGCTGCACAAATAAGAGTGGTGGTAGTTCTCTTTTGCTCCAGGTGATGACAATTCTCCAGTTAAAGTTGCAGCTCTGCTAAAATATTTGAATGATAATTGTCCTGAATTCACTGTCACAGGAATAGCATGTAAGTGCAAGTAAAGGGAAGTACAACTTTGTAAAACAGCCGGCACTGATAACACAGCTAAGAAGCAAACTCGCAGAGCCCCAGTGTCAGCTCTGTATTCCTTGTTTGCCATTTTCTTCCCAGAGGAGCCTCCAGCAAAATGCAGTCAAATATTACTGTGGAAGTGAGGTAGGATACAGAACTTACCTTTCTGATAAAGCCATTTGCATACACTTTCACGCCATTTGCATAGACTTTCACCCCATCTGCAGCCTGCTCCTGTCCCAGGGCTCCAGGGAAATGTCTCAGATTTGCTGTCTACTGCCAGTTTTTTTTGGAAACAGGGTATGTTGTCCTAGTGGCTCTGTGCTCCTCCTGGAGCTAAATGCAGCTTTTCTCCACTTTTATCTTCCCCTCCTTTGTCTTGGATCCTCTGATTTCCCAGTCTTCTGGGAAAGCCCTTCCCTTTCTCTCCTTTGTGGAAAAATGATTCAACAGCTGTATCTGAAAGTTTTGAGGATGTGCTCTGGAAGACCTTGGTTTCCCCCCGGGGTGTTTCCCCTTCACAACACATGGCCTGAGCAGGCAATTAGCCAGCTATGCTGCCCTGCCCCTCTCCTGGCAGCCTAGAGATGCTCTAGCTTCCCACAGACCTGTTTGTGGGGACGGGAAACATTTATTTCATGTGGTGCGAGTCAGGCTGAGCCAATTGCTGGAGTCTCGAGAGCATGTATGTTTAAAAGCGAGTGTGAATATTTCACAGTAAAAGATGAAAAATCTACTTTGTGGTCTTTTAAAAATATTTCTGGCACAGCAAAACAAGTAAGATGGGAGACGGGCTTTTTATATGGGATTACTTGGTGCTAGTGCAGCATTTTCTCCTTGCCAAGTTTTTGGTTAAGTTGGAAATTGTATTTCCTTGATTATGATGAAGCGAGACACTCTTTAAATAGAAAAATGCCATCTGCAGAGCAATCTGATGAATTAAACGAGGAGTTACGAAAATCTTCTGTTGGCCCTTTTTGAATAAGCAGGTTCATATGGATTTTATAAATCCAGAACTGGATTTTTAAATATGCCTCCATCAAAATTTATCAGAAAATCCTTTGTTACACAGTTGCAATCTTGATCAGATTATATATTCCTTTTTAATGCTTTGTCCTAATTTAAAGTACATGTATACACACAAAATATTTGAAATAAGATTTTAAAAATACCCATGTGAAGTTATGTTTACAGGAGTCCTGATCTGCCAGCCTTCTGTCCCATGTCAGTTATGGTAACTGGCGGTATTACATACCAACATACAGTGGTCCATTTTGACCACAGTCTATACTATGGGAATACCTATAAGCAGCAGGCAGCAGCGAAGACACGAGTCTAAACCCTAAAGTTTACTGGCCTAGATTGCACTATCAGAGGTGATGGCAAGCCTGTAGCAAACTGTCAGAAAACCAGACTGGTCTAGACTAAGGTCCTGCCAGTGTCCCGAAGAGCTGGGTTACGGGCTGCTGCAGGGTCCTGGGCAGACCATTTAGCCTGTACGTGTTTCAGTTACTTGCCTATAAAATGGGACAGGAGATGTCAGTTTTGCCTTCTGTTTAGTCTGCTGATGAAGAAAATGCCTTTTCTAATACATGTAGTAGCCAGCACAAAGTCCTGATTGCTTTTCTAGACATTATAGTATGAATAAGATAAAATTATTCTGCTGTGTTGCTATGAGATTTAAACCTGATACACCTGTATTAGTCATTTTTTGAAACAGTTCGCGATGTTTCAGGTGTTGGCATTCATATACCAGCAATCAAATAGCAAAATTACACTTTATCACCAGAAGCCCTGTGTCTTACTCAGGTTTAACAAGTAACTTCATGAATTAAAACAAGAGCTTCGGTATGCCAGCAGCTATAAACATCTGTTTAAACATGTTAGGGATTATTAGGGCAGTACCTCAGCTTGTTAACTGGAAGTGTGAGCCAGGTTTGCAGTCCAAAGCAAGCATAAGAACTGTGATGTAGCAAAAAGAAGGGGAAAACCTCATCCTTGCAGAGTGAAGATTAATTGGACATATACAATAAGCACACACAAGCCTTTAAACTTTCATTCAAATCTAGTCCAGCCATAAAAACACAGCTGTTAAAGCTAACAAAGCATTATAGGTCTAGACCTGCGAATGAGCGCATGAATGGTATTAGAAATTAAAACCTGCAGTAAAAGTCTTAGGGCATGGTTTGTCACACCTGTACACAGTCAGATCGCATAGAAAATAATGACGAATTCAGAGTCAGACTTTGGTGTTCACTATAAATGCACTCTGCAATTGTATGACTGAACACAGTCTCTGGCTTCTCAGACTCCCACTATAATGCTGTGGGATCAGGGAAGCTGAGAGATGGTCAGTGATAATGGTAAGCTTCTCATACAGAAAGATACAAGTGTTCTCTCCTTTTAGAAAAGACGATGGCAACATCTACTTCATCCTAGTTCTTCTCCTGTACACTTTTATGCCTCAATCATAATTGAAACACCTTTGCCAAAGCCTCTACTTCATCCAAGCAAAATCTTATGGCTGGTGGTGTCATCCTTCTGGGAGTGGTAGGTGTCCTTCCTTCACATCTTGTTGTGCCTGGCCTCCTGCATTTTGTGCTTTCTAAGCCCTTTCCATTAGCCAGGGAACCTGTCCTTCAAGAATTGCTGCTGTGCAGACGACATACAGATCCATCTTCTCACTCTTTCACCTTCACACCTGTTTCCCTACAGACAAACGAAAGCATCAGATATTCTGGCATGAACTTGCAGTTGAATTTTAGTTCATATGTAAGATGGCTAATGCAAAGTCCTTAGTGTTTTCAACATTTTGTTCCTTTCTTCCTTCTTAATCACTGTGACAAAATTAGCCTTTGTCTCTCATTTATGCAGCAGTCATTTTATTAGCCTTTCCTTGTGATCCCCACATCTTGGTCATAGTCAAAGATTACATAGCTTTTCATAAGTAATTGAAATTTCTCTCTTCTTATTCATTCACACATCTGGAACTTATAATTAAATTACTTGTGTCAATATCCCTTTCAGTTCCGTCTTGTTTATGTCTGCTCAATGTGCTGTTAAATCTTTTTATTCCCATTTTGTTCACATGTCTCAGTTCTTTAAATCCATCTGACTTAATTTTTTTCCCCTCACACCATACACAAAGTACTTCCATTACTTCCACATTCCTTCACTGATCAATCTTTGAGTAGTTCTCAATTTCAAACAAGATCATGAAATTAATTTCTATGAAAAAGCAGCCTACTATTGCACATAAATAAATGTATGAACTTCTATTTCTCTGTAGGTTGTTATTCAGTGTCATATTTTAGGGTACCTGGGTGTTTTGCTGTGCTCTTTGTACTTTGTACTTTGTTTGTGTAATCTTCAAACAGGGCAGGTAGAATGATGTGCAGAATAGATGGGACAATAAATAAATAGGTGTGAGAATATATTATTAGAATGCCTTGTAGTGAAAAAGTGAATTTAAGAAATGGAAGGAAAATAGTCCAAGCAAGTATTTCACACTTCTTAGTGCGTGTATATTATGACAATGAAGGGGTACAACTACCAGATAGTTAAAAATGCTAGAATCTACCATCCGTATCTTAAAGTGCCAGGGGGGAAATAAAAAGGCAAATCAATGCAGTAGAAATATGCTTAAGCAGTTCGCCAAGACGCAGATTTTGCTGCAGACTTCTTAAATGATTCAGCGTATCATCTGGTTTGAGAGAATTACATTTTATCTTATTCTTGTGTCAACTTATCTCTTCTATTTCTTAAATACATCCTTTTTCTTATTAGGGAAAAAACCCAAACTTTAAGTGCTGGAAGCATGAACAGCTTACAAATTGTGTGTTTTCTATATACATTGTCTGTGAGGATGAGTGTTTAAAAGGACCAGTATTGGGAAGACTTTTAGCAGTAATTGCCACTTTAAAAATGTAATCAGTGAATATGGAAACTGTCCTGGACTGTGTAATTCTTCATCATAGACTTCTATTTGTGCCTTTTTGCTAGGTAGTGTTTTGGATGAATGTAAGACAGTTCATGAAAACTGTGTCTATCAGCAGTGATTTGGTGAAGGTGTGTGGAAGCTGTCACAGGATCTAAATCCGATCTGATCTACCTTGCAACTCAGACCGGGTATTCCTCGCTGCACTCATGAATGGGCTAATTTTCCACAAAAGACTACTTTCCCTTTCTTGTTCCTTTTGAAATATTAATATTCACATTTGAAAATGAAACCAGACTTACTCTGATGTTGCAAATGGCATTGCTACAAAGGATGTTCACATCTCCTAAACAGTGGTTCCAACTTGACAGTTTTTCTAGCTGGAGTCAGTATGATGAATACATGACAACTGTGGGAGAACTGGCCAGTTTTCCTCATAAAGACTGACTGATGCATGTGAACAGTTGCTCAAGTACGACACAATCAAAATCTAGATAAAAGACACAATCAAAATCTAGATAAAACTTTGTGTTTTCAGTTATTGAAATGTGCATATTTGGAAACACCCCACCGAACCCACAATAACAAAAAATCCCACAAAAAGGTCCTGGGTGTAACCAATGATTTTATAAGTAAAAATGAATTACTCCCTAGCAGTGGGTGATTAGCGTCTCTATCTTCAGAACAAAAAATTAAAATAGTAAGCTTGATCAACACATAAGAATCTCTCAAGAAAATTGTTTGAAACAGACACGTCTCCAGTACAAATCTCATTTACCTTCATGAACTCAGATACTAAAAATAGCATGGAGTTTACAAATTCGTAAAGCGGTTATTCTAATTAAGCCTTCAGAAACTGAAAGTGTGGTTACTCTCTACATAGTAGTAGAATTGGGCCAGAAAATACAGAAACAAGTATCTAAATTGTATTTCAGCATGAGAAAAGTGATGCCTTGTCATTTCCTGAATTTAGTAGCGGGATGCTGAGAACCCCTCTCTGCCTATACCATGCTGAACAATGAAATTTGTTTGATTTGTGCCCGTAAATTCAAGATGAAAGATGAGTTTGGCTCTCTTAGAAAAACAAAGCAGAAATGTAGCTGAAACATTATTCAAAAAAGGTATTAAAGACAAACAGGAAAATGGCAAAACCAGTGCTGCTTAGTGATGCATTTGACAATTCTGATTCTGACAGATTGAGTTAATGCTTTTTTTTTTTTTCCCCAAGCCTTAATTCGCTTCTTGCTTTGTTTTGAAATTTAATAATTTAAGCATGTTTAAAAATTTAATGACAGATTTTTTTATAGTCAATTTAAATTCAGGAAGCATGACAACTGCTTTAGTACAAAAATAACCACAACTAATTTCAACACGCAAGGTCAGTGGTAATGTCTAAGTACAAATTATAAGGTGTATGGTAGAGTAATTATTTCTGATACTATTTTTGGTCGTAGTGATACAAAGTTTTGTAAAATTGTTGAAAGTATGAAAGTGAAAAAGTCCACAACTGATGATAAATCTTAACAGAAATAACACACATTTTCAGTATTAGTCAGGAATTTTAGGAAAGTGTTGAATACTGTCAATCCTATCATTACTAGAAGTGGCCAAATCCTGCTTTTCTGACAACCCTACATGTGTGTTCAGATACCAGGTAGCATATTCAAACACTCATTCTTTTGTCCTTAGTCTCCACTCTTCCTAAAACCTCTCCTTTACTGTGACATCTACATAGAATTTGCCAGTTATTAGTTTGCTGATACAGTGATATCACATACTATCTTTTGGATCATAATCTGTGCTTTTCTTCCAAGCATCTGTAGCCTCCCTCTTAGAATTTTTAGAACTTACAGCAAGGACCATTTCTCTTCTGCACGGTCCCTTGCACGGTGGTCCACAGCAAGTACTTGTAGTTGCTATGGTAACATAATAGCTATCTCAGATATTGCAGTTTAAAAAATACAATTCAAAAGCATGTCGCAACAACATAATGTAGGTTTCCTTTCTTAGTGAGCGCCCTTCTGTTTTTGCTTCTGGTAGCTACCAACCTGCTTATGTAGTAAACATAAAGTCATCATAGGATTTCAAACAGGATGGCACAGAATGGTGCTGACTGTGTGAAATAAGAGTGAATTCAGGAAAAATAAGGAAAGCAAAACTTTCCTGGAAGCATGTGTCACGGTACTGAACCTGTTGAAATGGACAGCAGCAGCTGCTGAGTGAAATGGAGCAACAGGCTGTTAAGGAGACCTGAGTTTCTTAATTCTCATGTTAAAGTAAAAGAGAAAAGGGGAGAGACTTGCAGGGAAGGAACCAGCGCCACAGTGGAACAACAGAGGGATATAAAAAGTAATTCCTTGCTGCATCAGGAATGCAAAAGGAAATTCCTCTTTGCATCAATAAATGTGCATTTTTTTCCTTTGCCTTCATCATACATGGGAGCTCTTCCTCTCTGCCCCCCCGCCCCCCTGATCGTTTGCTTATGTCATGTTTTGCTGTGGCCCCCTCAGGAAGTCATCTTCAATGTTTGCAAACAGGTTTCGTAGTTGTTGCCTGCCTTCGCAATTTCTGCCTTGTATAGTTAAAGTACTGAGACTAATTTCATTGTCAAAGGCAGAATATAGTCATGCTACTGACATATATTCCCATATGCTATGGTGCTGGGAGGAAGATACTTCATAGAGAAGACTTTAAAAAAATGAATATAATGAGGAAGATGCAGAGGAAAATATGGTGTATATTTACATTGCAACTCCAACAACAAAGGAAAATGTGAAAACAAAACAGAAACCATGTTTGCAATATGTCACCCTAAAGGATATCTTTAAGTTGAAATATTAAATGCATTCTCAGTAACAGCAGAGTATGCCAATTTAAAAAAAACGCCCAAATTTGGTCATACCTCAACAACTCAGAGTGGAGCATTCAAAAGGAATTCCAAACTATTCAAATGGTCTTCCAACCTGCAGTCTGCTGTTTTTTTAACTTTTTCCTAACCTTTCCCCTTCTTCCCTCTCCTCCCTCTTCCAAACGCCTCACATCATCTGCGTCCCGATATATGGTGTAGATCTATGTGAAGCAGGCCTAGTCAGGGAATAAGGAAAAAATGTTACATCTATTATTGATGTATTTCTTTTAGGATTAAAAAAAATTACTTTCTTCTCTATGGAAGGCTTGAAATTTGGATCAATATTTGGATAAATAAACTTACCCTCCTAGCTGTGAAAGATTCTATTGCTTTAAAATCATAATTTCAAAGATGCTTTATAGCTAGAATTGCTTGCATTGTAGCACCTGGAAACTGAAGCAGGGCCCTCACAGTTTATGAATGCATAGAATTAAAACCTGGAGTCCTTAGAGCTCAGAGTTTTACTGTTGACTGCAACACATCGGGGATATCACCTGTGACGGAAAAGCATGCCCTGCCTGAAAAACCTGACACGCTTAATGAGCAAGCCAGATTAACAAGGGGAGGAAAGGCAGGTGAAGTGGTTCATGTTTACGAAGCAGATCAGCTCCAGAGCAGAGAACATGTTGGTCCTTCTGCCTCCTGTCACAGCACAGTGCCCCGGGCACGCTGCCTCGACACAGAATTAACTGCTAAATCTTTCCAGTGCCCTTTGAGAAACCAGGTAAATTAGCCTGCATTAAATACCTTCCTGATTCCAGTGCTGATCCAGCTTGTTTAAGCCTTGCCTGAATACCTCTGTGCTGTATTCCAGCCTGCCTGTATTCTTCTGGGAAGCTATGGGGAGTTGCCTCTGTTTTGAAAAATGGTTCCTGGCAGGCAGGCTTGCTCCGGACCCCGGGGCGGTGCAACGTTCCCGTCCCACCGAAGGGAACAGAAGGGAACAGAAGAGCAAAGTGCCTGTTTACCTGGTTTGTGGTGAAGTGTGGGCAGTGCTGTTGGCCATAAAGACTTGTAGGGACCTGGGGGGACAGGACTGACCTTTCTCTCATGGGCACTGAGATCTGTTGCAAACTTCTATCGGACCATCTATCCAGGCCCCCAAAGCAGGAGAAATGTGATGAAAGAAAAAGATACAGCATGTAATCCAATTGCTTCCAAGCTTATTTTTGCTGCACTGAAACCTATAAAAGTTACCATAAGAAACTGTTTCTGGAATTGATATCCTTTTTCTTTTCATTACAGAATTCTTGGAATGACAGTCTTGGCAACCAACAAATGTATTCTAGGAGATTTTTTCCTTGAAGTTATTTTCATGTTAAAAGCATAAATACAGGAGAACAAAAATGAAACTGAAAAAAACTGAACCAAATTAATCTTTGGTGTCGCTGTGCCAGCTTCAGTCTGGGCTGGGCTACATTTTAGCCTCTTCAATTGCTTCGGAAATACCCAGTCACGACATGAAGTGACATGGCAGGGCTATTACACCTGGAGTTTTCAGCTAGACTGGGGTGCTGGCAGGGTTATAAGACTGGATTTTACAGGAAGTAAAAAATCAAAATTATTTAAAGTTTTAAGAGTTTTTTAGGTGTAACACCCCAAATTATAGTTTAGAGGAGGTAAACCTGGGTCACAGATTTCAGGATTTTTTTTTTTCTTGAAAATTTAAAACTCAAGAACCAATATTAAGAAAGTTGGCTTTATTTGTTCCTCTGTTTGGTAGTGTGAACCTCTTTCCCAAAGTTTCTGTCTTATTACTAATCTATTTGCTATCATTTTGGCATATAATTACTTCTAATTTTAGAAACGCTTGAGCAGTACACTCAGAATGTACTTTGGCTATTCCTACTCCTCCCCAACTTCCTGGAGGTGAAGTTTAGCAACATGCTTGTGAACTACTTGCAGGTTTCTGCAAGGAGTAGCTTGAGCTTGGGTGGATGGGATATTTCTTCTGGGACAACAGGGTGTCTGAAGTCTCCAGAAGCCTTGTAAGGTAGTCATTAAACAGCCATTTTTCTGCAGAATTTGGGCTGGGACACTGTAAGGCTGCTCTGACTTTAAACTTTGCTATGTGTTGGCCCTGAAAGTGTTTGTGCCTGCTTTATAGCAGAGTCATGCAACTTTAGTTTTCTCTGTTTGTTTGGGAGAGATGCTCCTGGAATTATCCTTTTCCTATAGGCTAAGGGGATGCTTGGGGACAAGTACTGTAGCTCACTGACACAGTACTGGCTAATTCTGGGTGTCTTTTTAACACTCCTTAAAATAACATCTTCTTGATCTAGTCTCATTAACCCCTCATCTTTTTGCATGCTTTCAGCTGAAATTTTGCACAAGCTTAGATACTTTTAATTTCTTAACATTAAAAAAAACCCACACCTTGACTGGTTAAAGTATCTTTACTCCCTTGTAGAATGGCAAATTTGCTGCTATAGACCATGGAATGCAATTTTATACCTGTATCCATAGAAGTGCCCAAAGTATCTAGGATGTGGTACGACTTAATAAAAGATGTAAAATATAGTGGGATTGGGATATTGGAGCTGTATAAACATGGTATCCGAGGAACATAGCAGAGAAGTACTCTGACATAGAATACATACAAATGCAAAGATTATTTTACACAAAATGAAAACTCAATAGCTTGATTGATGATCATTGCTAACTGCTTTTAGGAACTAGACTTGTGGTGTGGTACCTTGCTAATTTAAGCTGCTCTCCAATTTCACTCAATGAAACCAAATTGTTTTCATAGAAATTTAATTCCTATTTCTTGGAATACTATATTTTTGTTTTTATTATAGTGCTTATAACACTGTAGGGATAAATGATAGCCAGAAACGATATGTTGGATTAACTGCTAGCAAGATAACATGCAACTTAAAATTTAGAGCCATTTCATGTATGTGAAGATTAGTGCAACAGTATGATTATCTTCATCAGTGATATTAATTTCAGTATTCAATTGCAGTTGAATTGTAGATGTCCAAATAAAACCATATGTTCAGTTCTTCTGTGTGATATGAATGCAATATTTTAAATCAGCAAAAATCCTGAATTGTTTCCTAACACAGAATAATGTGTCTTTGTACTTGAGAGATCCATGCATGGATCACACAGCTATAGGTAGTCTGGAATAGAGTACTGTAGACAAACCCTCAGGTCTAAGAAAGCTTAACTATGTAATTTCCCTAAAATTTAGCTTGAGCTACTTAATGTTTTGTATGCAAAATGAGAAGAGTAAACAAAGATTAAACAGAGTGAAATTTAGTCCTGCTCAGATACAATAAGAAGATATGACTTGTCTACCACCTATCTCCTGCATAAATCCTCAGAAAGTGATAAACTGAAATGTCAGATATAATTACACTTTTATATAAAACTTTCCTGCAAGATTTAATTACCATATTTTGCATGCTTATGTACTGTGCTGGAAAACTGTAAGCTATTTTATCTGCTGGCTTCATCTACAGGAATAATATAAGCAAGTTACTTCATTTTTTAAAAAGCCTTATTGGTAGTATTACCATTTGTTCCATGTTTTTTAACTCTTCTACATGCCTGAAAAAAAAAAATACTCTTTGATTTAACAATGACATATTAGAAACCAAAGCATGTGAAACATACTGGTGTTTTGCAAAAATAATTCTCCTGAAAGTTACTCTGTGCTTATGCTGTCGTCAGTGCTAGAAAATTATACTTTCTTCTTTATCTATGCAAATTCTACGGTGAGGTCTTATTTTCTTCTGTGCATTTTGCACTCATTTTCATATATCTGTCATCAGAGCATTAAAAAATCATAAAAACCCCTTGGTGTTATAAAAATCCTGACAGCACGTTTTCAGCTTGCTTTATTTTTTTCTTGTTCAATTCACAATCAATGTTTGGAAACATCAAAGTCTGTAGAAGAAAGTTCTATTTTTTTTTTTTTTTAATATCTGGACCTTTTATTTAGCATGCTTCTAACAAGTATTTGATAGCAGCCTCCCTTGCCCCTCCCTCTCCCACCGCAAACCCCAAAGACATGTCAGGTTCCTTCTTAGAGTTTGCAAAGAACCACAAAGGACTGGGGGGTTGTCTGCAAGGCTCCCCCCACCTCACAGACCAGGTTTGGAAGGCACCTTCCAGGTCATTGTTCAGGCACTAGCACATACAGTGATGTTCGTGTTTGAGCTCATGATTGAGGTCCACGTTAAAAGCATTTAGGCTTCTTGCCTGATTGTTTCACAGGGAAGCTGTTGCAGGCCTTCATGTCTCAGTTCCGCAGAGAGGCCCGACGGTTACCGCCCGTCAGTCTTTCCTCCGGCCTACAATCAGGACATGGCTGAGGAGTTTGTACACACTGCAGCGCTGCTGAAAACATCTGCACCTCTGCTCTAGAACATGCGAGAAGCTTATTTAGAGGACAAATAGATTTTGCATCATGTATCTGATTTGATAAGGATATAATGGTATCAAGAGTTTAAACTCCTTCATTGTCTGGCCTAGTCTCAGGGTACTCGGGCACCACCGTCCCACTAATCAGTGGGCAAAGGCATGACTGTGCTCCTGCCTCTCCTGCCACTTCACACAGATTACCCGGTGCAGCAACATGTCTCCTGTATGGCTTATCAATTATTATTCTTGTTGGGAAAATGTACAGAAAGGAAATGAGTCCCTGAAAGTCCTGTATTTGTGTGTGCAGCCTTTTACTGTTAGCAGCGGCAGAATGCGGCGAGGATGTCTGTGACTGATGGAAGCAACCCCGCATGGCCTTGAGTGTGTCACCAGGGCTCACTCTTAATACCTGGACAAGATGCTTTTCAGGATGCTATTCTCTTGCTCCATAAGTCTTTCTAATTTGATGTTATTTGATGTGAATTGTGTGTAAGTAATGTTAATTATGCAATAGATTTTGAAGAATATGTTTTGATTGTACAGTGGAAATGTCAGTCCCATTAACAATCATTATTACCTGTCAGAAAGTAGAAGAAGCTTTGAATGAATGCTAATTTTTTTTTCTCCTATCTGTGCAGATGCATACCAATGTTTCATGCACATTTTGTTTACTTGTATCCTGATCACTAAAATAATCTTTTTCTCTCTTCAAGTTTTCTCTGCTTGGACTGAGTCCAGAAAAGAGAGAATGAGGCCCTGACTTCAGGCCCTCTGTGAGTCAGCTTGTGTTCGCATGTGCTTTGGAAACAAAGGTTTCAGTTTGCAGAAAATGGTTCATCTGCTGAAGTGTTTCCAAACCTTGCTCCCAGTGGTCTCTGGAATTTATTTAGGCTGTGGCAAGGGTTCAAGAGCAGTGGACTAGGGGTTTGGAGGCAGCAGTCCAAAAGGAAGAAAGTTGTTCTGTTTTGCTTTGTTATATAGCTTAAGGTAGCTGATTTAATAACTACTTCTGCCCATAGACCTTCTCAATATTTCTTTGTCTTCAGTATCATCCTCTCAGTTCAGTGAATTTTTTGTGTACTTCTATGAATTCTGCCATATGTTGCAAGGAAAGCCTACAACCATGAAGGGCTGTTTTTATTGACTCTAAGGTGACTGGTATAGGGTTCAAATAGACCACTTTTCATATCAGTTCTGTTGCTGGCTTACTAAACTAAACTGGATGAGTCTTTCCCCATTTTTTTTTAAACTGAAAAGAAGAAGTTATGGTACTCTGATAAATTAATGCACATCTAATGATGTTATTTGCTTGTCTCTTAATCTGATTCAGTGTGGATGAATCTTCCCTAAAAATGGATGACAAGAAATTACTTGAAATATTGCGCCTGAGATTGGATTAGCTTTGTAAAATGTTATTGATACAACCTCTGAATATGCAGCACTCAATGTATCCTAATCATTGCCTAAAATATCTTTGTATTACATCACATTTTGTTGGGTCATTGTCATTCTGTAGTCAAGAGGCAGATGATTGTCCTCTGATTTTTCCAAGAAATGGGAATTTCCAGCTAGTACCAGAAGACTTTGTTATTCCTGAGGTTTATCACCTTCCATTTAACACTGCTGAGGTTTATCCCCTTTTGATTAAGCATGTGTAAAACTTCAACAGAACAAAAATTCATAGCGTATGTTCTTGTGAGGAATATAAACAGCAAACAGAAGTTTGCATGAAAAGGGAATCTAGAAGAGCATTAGAGGGAAGAAACAGTATTTTCTGTATCCCTCACTTCTATAAAACTGTGTTATTTTATTAAAGGCTCTATATACTGTCCTTTTCATTGGCAATAAGGATCTACCTAGGATTATCAGATTTTCAGTCCAAAATCGTATCTTTCTTTCATTCTCTTCTTGCAGAAGACCTAAAAGCTAAATATGAGGATGGTTCCTCCACACTTTTAATGTTGCTATTGAATTCCCTGCACGCCTTAAGTTTTGCAAAATGTAGTGCTGGGAAACTGGGTGTCTTCTGTTTAGTTTATGGGTTAAATACAAAATCCTACCTATGTATTTCCCTACAAACTGCCTGTTTTCAGTAGGGAGGAGGAAGTAGGAAGATTTTCATAATGCAGTCTGGCCACAGTTAGAAATTAATGATATGGAATTGAACAGGTATAGAAAAGGTTAAACCAACAATAATTCTAATTCTAAGTCATGTTTTCATAAGAAAAAACAACTGAACAAGTGCAACTTCTTTTTTCTGAATTCATAACTACTTGTTCTTACTTGTGTGAGACAATAGGAGAGTCTTTTCTGGATGAATTAATGTACCTTATTTGATTTCTTTGGATTTTTTTTCTTTGATGTTTGTCTAATTAAGGATCAGTCCATATATTTAAAGTAATATTTCAGCACTTTAATAGGCTGCAATCATTACCTCTGGTGACCTAACATTTTTGGAATATTTAATTGTCAACCTTTAGGAAATCAGATGGAATAAGGAGTTAAAGGACAACAACATCCTTTGAACATTAGTGAACAGCAAGGGATAGCCAGTGTACCTGTATAGATTTCATTTGACAGCTTGTGTGTAATTGAAATTACTTTTTACTAGGAAAAAAGCAGAAAGTGAGCAGCAACAAGAGTAGGAAAATTGTTGTTGGTTTGCTCTAATGTAATGTGAATTGGATACACTGGAGCAAAGTTTCCATTCATACATATTTTCTTGTGGTTTTTTGGAGAGACCAGTCCAGGAAGCCTCCAAATTAAATTTCAGCTGTAGTGTCATGCCAGATGAAGCAGCAGTTTGTAGAAGTATCTGGAACAAAATGCTGTATTTCATTTTCACTCACAAAAGAAAGCCCAGCAGAGATTCCTGTTTTCCATTGCATAAGGCAGGATTAAAAGAACAAATCAGAGAGATGAGGGAGATTCGTTAGATAAAAGAAACCTAAGGTACTAGGGATGGGTCTTTGATATGTTTGTCCACCCACAGGGGTGAAGTTTATCAACAAAGAATGGTACATTTCTAGATACTAGAATATTCAATAATAGCATATATGTTCACATTTTTACATGCATGTTCTAAAACTAAATATTTGATTTTTCATAAGTTTGTATGTGTGGGTTTATCTAATAACATTGCAGCTGTTGCAGCATTATGCTACATTAAACCTATCATTAGTGAATTCTAGGAGGCACTTGCAAGTTCAGCTTGCAGACAGTAAAACAGCACCCACTTTCAATGCAATCATTAAACTTCACTGTATCAATTACCAAAATTTTGTACGAGCTGTATATATGAATTATGCGTTCCACTGTTTTCGTAAGACACTTGGTTACATTATCATCTTGCTGCAGGTATTTCAACAGATGGCAAAATTTATGATACAACATCCAGATTTTAAACAGGGCACTGAGTTCCTCTCAGATCTGGTAGTAACCCTAATACATGGGTGCTTAACAGAAGGCCTTGTATGAGCACTTGCTCTGTGAACTCTGAAAATTAATCATATAGTATGTAAACATATAATCAGCTATACAAAAAGTTACAAAAAATAATATAAATGTACATTGTAAAAGAATATAAGGCATTAATGTTATTTTTAAAATGTACAGACTTTGAGAATGAAGTAGCTTATAAGGAGCCCTGAGCTAACCAAGAGTATTTTTGAGTACACTGAGCATAAGATACTTACAGAAGAGTGGTTAATACTGTCCCTCAGTGAAACGATACAGAAAAGGTGAAAGTACGTTTAAAGCACATGAGATGATATACAGATTTCAGTGTTTACGATGTGAAATGAAGAACAAGGGTTTGTTTAAAAGTCTAAAAGATTTGTTTTCAAAACAATAAAGGACTGCCTTATGCAGTTGGTGTTATGTATTTTCAACAGTTTAAAATTACAATAGGATTGCATAGATTTCAGATCTGAAAAATGATTGATAGATTTCTACTAAATGATGAATAAACAGTGTTTGTTCCACTGCTAAAATAATATTTTGAGTAATTTCACAAGAACAAGTAATTAGAAGAAGAAAGCATGATGTTAGGTGGAAATTAAGCCTTTGAAGGGAAATCCTGATCATAGAGAAATAAAAGAAAATTTTCATTAGCTTTAATGAGCCAGGATTTTATTTTTGAAATTTAAAGCTTTGTTTTCAGTATTTCTTGACCTGATATAACACTTTAACTGTATTTATTTCTGAGATGCTAGTTACAACTGTACATATAATAATTTATATAAATACATATTTACATGTGTATGTGACAAACACAAATATACATATGTAAACACACAGATACATACATATAATGAACCAGAAACCTGTATTGTTCTGGAAGGTGCATAAATCATGTGCCCAAATAAACATGTGAGTAGTCCCATACAAATCAGATCCTTGATGCTTGGTATGGTCTTATGTTCTCATGCGTTGGAGCTCCTCTGTGGACAAAACCAGGTATGTGTGATCAATGTTGTTCTCTTTAAAGCAAATCTAGGTTTATAACAACAGTGTGATTCTGTGTGATTCTGTGGATCCTCCACAGAGGCCTCCACTTCAATTCAAAGAGTGCAGCGCTTTTCACTATATTCATTCAAGAACGCAAGTGTAGTCACAAGAAAGGTCAAAAAAAGGTTTACTGCTGAAGCCGAGTCTGTCACTCATCATATAAGTTATGCACAGCCAAACCATGCAGCTTGCCCTTTGATGTTTTGTCTGATAAAACTGTTGTGAACATATCTTGAAAGAGATAATAAAATAATGCCCTTACAAAGGCCTTTTAATTAATTGTTATTAGTAAAACTCCATTATTTCAAAGTTCAGTAACGGAATTTTTCAGCGGACAGTGTGCCAGGCTGAAGGCCAGCTATTACAGTCTATTCAGACAAGCATCTTCCACCCAAAAGTTCAGTGAAGGGAATGCGACAAATCTTTTAATGTTCCCATTTAACAGTATATGGACTAAAAAAAAGATTAAAAATAGGCAGAGAAGGATGAAAGGCAATTTTAAAGCTGCTGTTGCTGTTAAACACACATTATTTTTGGGTTTTCTGGTATACATTCTGTGAGAAATCAGAATCTGTTGAATACAGGTGTGCTGTTGTTTCCTTAATGACACATCCCTGAGTAAGATCCTTCATTCCTTAATCAGAATGACAGAGAAAAGGTACCATTTCTGTTGGAGCTGCTCTGTGGGCATGGTACAGTGGGATTAATTTACATTTCAGAAAATAACAGGGGTTATGGTAACTGCAGAAATGAAAAGGGAAGTTTCTTGCTTGTTGTCCTGGTTTTGGCTGGGATAGAGTTAATTTTCTTCCTAGGAGCTGGTGCAGTGCTGTGGTTTTGGGTGTAGGATGAGAATAGTGTTGATGACACACTGATGTTCTAGGTGTTGCTAAGCAGTGTTTTCACCAAGACAAGGAGCTTTCAGCTTCTCACCCCACCCCACCAGCGAGAAGGCCGGGGGGCACAAGGAGCTGGGAGGGGACACAGCCAGGACAGCTGGCCCCAGCTGTGAGAGGGATATCCCATACCATATGACACCATGCTCAGCATAGAAACTGGGGAGAAGCTGCCAGAGGCTGCTGCTTGGGAACTGGTTGGACATCAGATGGCGAGTGGTGAGCATTTCCATAGCACATCACTTGTTTTGTATATTCTAATTCCTCTTACTATTATTGTTATTGCTATTACTATTATTTTTCCCTTCCATTTCTGTCCTTTTAAGCTGTCTTTATCTCAACTCATGAATTTTACTTTTTTTTTTCTCCCCAATTCGCTTCTGCCATCCCACTGGGGGTGCTGGTGGAGGGGTGAGCGAGCGGCTGGGTGGTGTTTCGCTGCCTGCTGGGTTAAACCCCACAGCTCTCGGTGTCTCGGTGGTGGCCCAGCACTCTCCTTCACACTCTGCTTTAGAACCACAGTCAAGCAAGCAGCCACAAGCAACCAAATAAAAACCATGTTTCTATTTTCCCTTAGGAAGAAAGGAGTAAAGTAGTTTCCCCATGTTGTAAGAACTGGAAGACTACAAAAGGGACGGGTGAATTCCATGCTCCAAGACTAGTGGTAATACAGAACTTTGCAAGGTTACGTAAATTGGAGCTCTGCAACTCAGAAACTGATATCAGATTAATTGCAAATGAATAATTTGAAATATTTTCTTGTCTTGTCTAGAGTGTTTGAATATTCCCAAATAACTAATGAGCTTTGGAAGGTATTCATCTCCCCAGGAGACACAAAAGTTTCTGTAAACTTGACTTTAAGTAGTACTGCTGCAGGCAATGAAATCTATGCAAGCAAACAAAGCCCAGGAGATAGGTTGCCTTCTGGCAGACTATTAGAAAACATTTTTTAGCAACTTGTAACATTCTTCAAAATAATAAAAAGTATTATTTTTAAATGGAAATATTTTATGTTTGAAGTAGCATTTTAAAAAGCCTTGGGATCAGAGCACAGCAGAGTAAGCCTTATTGCTCGTCCTATTGAATGTGAATGAAGTATGGCTCAAACCTACAAGCATATAACCAGCTGTAGCTTGGGTTTTACACTGTCTGAGCTTAAAAGTTTGGGTTGTTTTGTTTTTTCTTTTTGGGAGGGGGACAGATTCCATGAGCTCTCAGTCCAACTTTGATTCTGAAGCCCTGGGAGATGGCAGAGATTTTCTCTGCTTCAGACCAGTTCATCTGATGGTCCTTTATAAAGACCCTGAAAGTGGATATGGAGACGAGTCCTCCAAACTCCATGGAAGACAAATGATGCTTTATTGCAGTGTTTTTCTACAATGTTAACTTGAAAAGACAACTGAATGCAACTTTTCTGCTAGGAGAATCCAATTAGAATGGTACAATGCCTACCTCTAAGAAAAACAGCTCTAAATATGTTATATGATAACTCCTGTTTTATGAGTGGGACTACCCAATTCCACCATATAGAAGACATCAGAAAAGGGCAGGCTGTGGGGAAGCAAGCGGTGTTATGCTATATGTGCTGTACTGCTAGCTGTCAGTTTACTGATAACTTGCAGCAGTCTACATGAATTTGTCATTTTCAGATTACAGGAAGGAACTTACAGATCTAGTTTCTTTAAAAACTGCTAAAATAAGCTTGGAACAGTAATCTGAAATGTTGTATCCTGAACTCTGGGACTTGTAGATATTTAAAATTTTATTCTAAAAAAGTGTCTGAATTTATGAGCGGCACATCTGATCTCTAAAAATATATTTCCCCCTACCCTACAAAAATGATTATGCACTTGCCACTGAACAGCTGCATACTTCCAACATTCAGCAGGGTACAGAGGAATGCGCATCCGACACGTAACAGAAGATCTACAGGCAAAATTAAGGTTTCCTTATGTAAGTTAGAAAAAATAGATTATGGCATGAAATCTAACAGTAGCTATTTACAACCACGTTAAGAAATTACTTGGCAGACTGTTAACTTCACCCATTAAAATAATTATTCCATGCAAGAGAAACATGTAACAATTATGTTTAAGATTGGTTTGTCAAGACTTTCTCATTAATTTCAATGACAATGCCTTTAAGAATAATATGACAGAGGAGTACCTTACCATGAAATATAGCCAATGACGGCTTCACTTTAACCAGAGAATTGTGTGTTCTTTTGGTGAACTACTGCAAATACTTTTCTATACCTTTTGTTAATTGTAGTGATTTAAAAAGTCTTACACTTTGATCCTGTAGTATTGGGATAGGGAGTACAGTAACTTCAGTTCTAGGCATATGTTTCTGTAAATCTATTTTGAAATTAGTTATATGGGTAAACCTTCAGAAATTCAATAGAAGTTTTTGATGTGATGTCCTGAAATATTGTTTTGTGGCGAGTATCTATTGTAGGATCAAAACAATGACAATGCTCAGCTACGAGGATTTGAGACTGTCCCCCCCAGATTAGATATCCTTACAAAGTAATAGCAAAAGGATGTGCTGCAATTATAAATAGCATCTTAGACATGACACAAGTGCCATGTATTTATTTCAGATGCAGCAAAGAATACAAATGAGTTTCTGTTAACAATTGGTATTCTAAAGCATTACGTTTTCTATTTAGATGAAGTTTTCCCATCATGTCTCATTATTTCAGTCAGCATTTATGCTTTTATGCCTTTTTCTTTTTTTAGGAAATATTCTACCAAAAATAAATAATTAAACCACAGATGAACTGTCAAAAGAGAACATTCATATTTTAACGCAACATTAACATTTTGGTAATTAACATGGCAGTTAATGCTTTTAGCAGATGTAACAACATTTGACTTGTAAATTTTAATTAAAGTTAATGGTTCACGATAGCTGTAGGGATCAGGCATCCTCTCTAGATACTGAAAACATGTCTAATGTGATTAGAAATACTAATTGAAGAAAAAAGGACTGCAATAGTAATGACTGTACTTCTTTACCCTACTAAATTATTACAATCCTGCAGCAACTTTTAGAAATATATTTGCAGGAGGAAGCTTGAAGAGTCAAATGCTCTCCTTGAAGAAATTAAAAGGGGTCAATAGAATATTGCAGACATTTTTGGTGTATTAGAAGAGGGAATACCATTAACTGAGAGCCACTGCTCCATCCTTAACCCCCTGAGACCATATTCCCAAGAAATACTATAAAGTTATTTGGTTACATTTCACATCCCTTTTGGATTTAATTAGGAACTAATGTGTTAGTTTTAATTCCCTCAGAGGCTTTGAATTCCAATAGCAGGCAGAGAAACAGGACTGGCACTGGGAACTATGACTCAAGTGGACGTTTCTCAGTTATAGTGCAAGTTAAGAGATTGGTAGTGAGTCCTTTTCATGGCTTGCTGATACATGAAACATTTTAATAAGCAGAGGGAAAGGATTAGTTTTACTAAGGGTAATTACAAGCTGCTAGCCACCTATAAAATGCACTCCCATTTTATTGTAAAATGCCAACAATATTTATTTCACTTGTTCTGTGGATTTTTTTTTTTCTCTAAAGCTGGCTCCAGTCTCCTGAAGTCAGTAGAAAAATTCTGTAGCCCTTATTCTAGCAAAATTGCCACTGAAAATCATGTTCTTTCTACTGGGAGTTCCAGCTAATAAAGATTAAACACTGGAAATTAAGTTTGCTTTTTTTGACTGACAGTAGTTATTTTCACTATAAATGCAGTTATTCCCTGCTAGTGCCGTTAGCTCTGTTTCTGTCAACACCCTTCCAACATCATCATAAATTATTATTCATTTGCATTGCAGCACAGGCACAGGCTCCATTCTAGCAGGCAAAGTGCAAAGACATGGTAAGAGACAATTCTTGTTTGGAAGAGTTGCACTCTAACCAGTTGTGACACAGGCTAAGAGGAAGGATGATAGGAGAACAAATGCTGGTTTATCTTAATTTTATTTCCAGCTGAAAGGCTGGAACAAGAGATTAGGAAATTTCATCAAGTTTATATGGAAAGACTGAATAAAGCTGTTTGAATGGAATATATCGAGTAACACTGGAATTTAGAACATTTGCAAAGACTTGTGTTAGTCTCTGGGCAATGAGCCTATGTGCAACGTATTACCTTTTGGTCTTCTGTCAGGACGAAATGTCAACACTAAATGGTGTTTAAGTAATCATGAACCTCAGGCTGCCTTTCTACAAACGTGTACCTTTGGTTGAATTTGGGTAAGAAGATCTGAATTGTGCATTTTGAATAGCTGTCCAGTTGCATCAGCTGGTATGAAGCAGAGGATAGCGTAACACATTTGGATATGCTCCTCCGTGAGGTCTGTGGCTTTGTGATTTGCTTGTGTGCTAAATAGCCAAGAAATGCTTTTTTTCTTATCTGTCACTTTCCATTGGAAAAGCACAATATGTTCGACAAACTTTCTTCTAAAATTTACCTGTGTTACTAGTAAAATAATAAGTTGCTTCTATGGATTCCTTGATTCAACATGCTAAGTACAACAACGCGGATGTCTGATCTACCCAAGGATTTAGTCAGGTGGGAAGGGGAAATAAAAGTTATGGTTAAGGTTTCACTAAACCTTTTTAGACACTACTTTTTCATTTCCTAGACACTACTGAAGCTAATGTTATTCTGCATATGGATCTATAAACATGGATATCTGTTTTATTTGTCTTAAAATGTAACAGCTGTGGATTTTTTCTTTTAACAATTTACTGCATTTTTGGTTTGTAGCATAACACAATTTTTGGCAGCTATGAATTACTGAAGGAAAGAACAAACCTCACTGAATTTTCTCTTTTTTTTTGGCTAAAATTCACAGATCCAACAGCTAAGGGCCAGGTCTTCAGCTGTGTAAATCAGCATGACTCCACTGAAGTCAGAGCATCTCCACTGACTTACACTGGCTAAGAATCTGGACCTCAGTGACACCAAATATACAGTTTATAGGTTTTATTGGCAAGTACATGTTTATAGACTTGAAGGCAGCTTCTAATACTGTGTCATATTGTGAACACTACCGCCTCGGACAGACGGACAGAACAATTATTTGGAAGTTGAAAGGCTTGCCCACTTCTGTAAGAGTTTCTTTTATATAAATATATTTCTGTTCTTCTAGGAAAGTGCCTCATGCACAAAGGGTTACTGCCAGACACAAGTTAGATAATTTCTACCATTGGAAAAGTGTGCTAGGAGTCAGGTTCTGGCATTCAGAGCAGGATAATCAATTAACTTACATGGTGGAAAATTAAAAAATATATATAGGGGATACTTTCCAGTCACTGTATTAGAGATTCATTGTCACAGAGTTAATGTGACCAAGAAATTTGTAATGTTCGAAATGGATTGGATCTTTAGATAGAGGATATCCTAGCCAAAAAAAAAAAAAAAAAAAAAAAAAAAAATCTTCAGAAGAACAGTAGCTTGATGTCTAAGAGTTTATGATAAATATTTGTTAAATAGAAACAACTGAGGTAAGATATAACACAGGCAACGATGTCTGTTGCTGCATTCTGTGACAGAGTCATTGCTATCATGTGTGTCTTGATAATGTTACTTCTAAACCGAATTTGAACTTGCTAGCTGGGTAGTCTGTTACCAAAGTTTCTAAAATGAGGGAGAGTGGCCCTGTCCTCAAGGAACATGGGCAATGCTGGGACGTACTGAGGGAAGATGTGGAGGGAACCGGGTATAACAAACCTGAAGCCTGCTCATGTAGTTGCAATGGAGGGGAACTGTGGATGGGCAGAATATGACCACTGACAGCAGCCCACGGTCAATTACCATGGACTTTGTTTTTCTTTATTACCAGTGAGCAAGATAGGTTGGGCTTACTGCAAAAAGGTATTGCACAAAGGACTTTTTTTTAAATCACATTTTTTAAGAACAAAATTAAGAGGCTAGTTGTACCATCAGGTATTGCCTTGCCAACCGAAACATGCAGGTTTAGAAACAGATCCACGGTTTCAGGCTGCTAATCGTACAAAAGTTACATGTCGTGCACAGCTGCAGGAGTGTGCGCTGCCTGTGCCGCCGCTGCAGACAAACTGCCCTCAGCTCCCTGGGAATGCTGCTACGGCATCCTCCCAGTAAGCGTGCACTGGGAGCACTGGGAAGGGCAGTGCCTGGGAAATGCAACAGTGCCCGTGGAGCCCTCTCCTGGCATGGGTACTTGGTACAGCCACTACCAGCTGCGCTGAGGTGCCACTTTGATGACCCTGGTGCCAAATCCTGAATGTGGCTCCACAAATCACAAAGGTTTTAAGTCATAATTATTAGCTAAAATAATTTCTATCCAAACAGTGCCTTTTAGGCTTCCTGCCAGGCCTGGGTGTGTTTACTATGCTCACCAGTGCCTACTGGTGAAAATCCTCTTTTAACCTTTGTTGTTTGAATCTCCTATACCTGTGCCTTATTTTATGGTTTTTTTCAGTGATCTTTGGCTAGCTTTCAATCTGGAAGTAGACTATAATTTTCAGTTTACTCCCACTTTTGGTGTCCATACTCTGTTCTTCATAAATGGCAAAAGTTTCCTGCACGTGACAAAAATTGTGGGGGAATCAGAAAGAGTACATCGTATTAATAACCTTTTTGGGACCCTAAAAGAAAGGAGGACTAAAATCTTTCTCTTTAAAAAAATATTTTTTTTAACATTTTACATTATTTAGTATTTTTTATATATATATATACACACACACTATATATATTTAGTAAATGAATTAAACATTTAGAACAATCAGCTTTTTAAATAATCACTGTTGGTAGTGTAAAATAAGACACAGTTAGCTACTTGTTCACTGAAAACATTGCATTAATTTTTTTTTTTGGTGTAATTTTGCAAAGGTTTTAGGTTCCTTAAGCTCAACATTCTCTCACTTTTCTATGTAGCTGCACCTTCCTGTGCAGCGATATTGCTAAGGGTTTAGGGTTCTCTGCTGTCCCTTGAAACCGATCTCTCAGCCTTCAGGTTTAGAAGCCCTGTTTTAAATATACAATTGCATGGTCAAACTCCTTAATATTTAAAAACGTCAGTATTTATATGAAAAAGAGTATTTCTATCTTCACTAGAATACAGTTAATCTCTGTAAGAGGTGAACAAAATCACCTCTAGAAAAAGTATAAAACAACCTTGTTCCTCAGTATTTGTTGTCTCAAAACCAAAAAGATTTCAAGCTGGTGGTCATACCTGTAATTTTTTCATTACAGGTTAAATGGTTATTTTAATGTTTTTTTTTAAATTATCTTCTCTGTGAAATTTCTTAATCCACTCATACTTCTCACTTGCATAGTTTAAGTAGTCATCGTATAGAAAAATGCTTTCATCTGTTCCATTTAAAACACTTAGCTGCTAATTTCATTGTATGGCACCTAATTATTTCCTTATGGCAGATAAGGAATAATTATTACTGTATCAATATTAACCAATGAAACAATAACAACCACAATTATCTTCTTTATGCCTTTCATAAGTTGGCAATATCCATTTTCTGTCTCACTTCAGTCATCTCATTTAGTCATTTACATTTAAGCTAGAGTTTTCTGTACATTCTTCCTCTTATAGAAGTTTTTGCTTACCATTAATTTTCCTTTTCATCCCTCCTGTAATCTGGTTCTAGTGCTTCTGGTTTTTTTTCTTTTTTCTTTTTTTTTTTAATTACTCTCCTGCATAATTTTGTACCACTGGCAAACTTGGGTCATCTTATTATCTCTTTTCTTTATTATTCAAAAAAGACCCAGCACACAGCCCTGTGGGATTCTAGTAGAAACCTCCCTCTTTGTAGAAGTGCATTATTTATTTCTACCTTTTTTTCCTATCTGAAATCAGTTCTTAGCTAAGTACTGGTCCTTTCCTCTTATTGCAAGGCAGCTTAATTTCTTAAAGAAACTTTAGTGATGACTTGTCAATAAGTTTTTTTGAAATAAAGGAATCTGACATCATCCAAGCTCACTGCTTCCACATACCTTTCAAAAAACTCTCACAGGTTTGTGTGGTATGAAGGAGTCCCTGTAGGTATCTCTCATGGTATCCCCATAAGCAAATAATTTTTCTACCATTATCTTCGTTGAATCCTCTTGTCTTTAAATCACAATTGTTTATTGGCCTTGCAAAGACTACAAGAGCAGGTTTCCTGCCTCTGATGTGTTTGGAAGAGGTTTTACAATTAAGTTTTATACTATTACCAACATTTTCCTTCAGATGCTTTTGGCCTGCCTTTTACAGCTTTACATTTAGCTTGCCAGAGGTTTTGCTATTTTCTGTTTTTCTCATCTGAACACAATTTTTTTTTTTAGACTGCCTTTTTGTGTTTAATACTATCCTTTATTCTCATGTAGAGCTGTGCTAGTCTTTTGGAGGTCCTCTTACTACTGGCTTTGATAGATGATAGATACTTGCTCAGAAATTCTAATACAGGTCATTTACCCCTTTGGCTATTCATTTTAATTTACTTTTAACAAACTTCCTTGATTTTATATAGTCCTCTTTTCAACATTCACTGTTGCTATGGTAAATTTATTTGGCCTTTTCACTTCTACAAAGGTGTTGAATTTGAATATATTATGATCAAAATTCTGAAACAGTTCTTTGATAAGGAAGTTCTGAAGGTCTGGTGCCCTGCTTGGTCCAAATCAGGAGTTCTCCAAGCTCCTCTGATGAATTGCTCCATGTAATGATTTATAATGTCTAAAAGCTTAAGTTCTGCATAAGGCCTTATCACAATATTTATACAATGCAGATCTAACAGATCTTTCTCTTTACTCCTGCCTTCACAGCCTTTCTGATTTTCCCTACCGTGTCACAGACAGCTATCCTAGCCTTTTTACTGTTATTAACAAAGAACCAGGACAGAAGGAATCTTGAAGTTTTGAAATTGAGTTTTCAGGCTTCAAGGACTTAGAGCAGAGCAGTTGATCCTTTTGATTAATTTCCTGTAGTTTATTGATTTGAAGAACCTAAAGAATTGTTAACCAGTGAGCTGTTATGTTATGCTCCTACCTCTGTGACCCCGAAGACATCCATTCCCACCCTCCACTGTCCTAGTGAGCTCTTCTGCTTGAAAGTTTTAAAGTTTTGTAATCTTTATTTTTCCTAAGTCTTAAATTTATTCTGTTAATGAACAGCTCAAGAATCTAGATGTACTGAGACCTAGATAATAGTGGAAAGCAAGTTAGAAATCATCTGGGGAGTAGGCCTAAACACTTGAGTTCCCCTTTGACTTTTGTGTTATTACATAACAGTCCACCTGCTTTTAAGTCCAGTAGCTCAGTCCTAGCAAAGGACACAGTTTCCTAGTTCAGTGACAACCCGAGCATAACATTCCCATTCCAAATAATATCCTTTGTCATCACTCGGTATTTTTGATATCCTTGAACCTAGGCCATATTTATAGGTTATATATATTCACACATTTCAATTATATAAATGTCAACAATCAGAAAAAGACTGGTGGAGCTTTCTTAAGTTAATATTGATATGTAAATAGATTTCCAATAGCAAGGCTATTGAAGTTCAGCTTCAATTGATAAATAGTGAGGTCCTCATTCCTTCTGCCTCTGGCCTTTTGATTCCAGGTGTAGAGTATTTGCTAGCAACACCTTCAGGAGTTGATAGGACTTAGGGAATGTGCCAAGTTCTCCCTCCCAGATCCCTAATTCCAGCATGTCTTTGTCCATTTTCTCTAATCCTTTGCTAGCTGGTTAGGCAGTGTCCTGTTCAGCCCTCAAGAGAAGCATTTACCAGAGATAAGCCTGCTCCTTAACAGTCCCTAAGGCTACTGGATCTTCTGGAGCCTCTTCTGCCTTTCTGATTCTGTCTGATATAAAGGCTCTGTTACAGAGAATACTAGATGAATTTATTTAACTGAAAATGTGCATTGAAAAGCAAAGAAAAACATCCTTCCATAAATAAATATTTGTATAGCACAGGTCTGAAGACTATGTTCTGTGGTATGTGGAAGATTTTAAAATTTAAAATTAATGGGTGCACTGTAGTTATGTTGACATTAAAGGCTTCTTCCCTGCTCATGATGGTTGTGATAAACGCAGTCATGATTCATGTCAAAAATAGAATGCACTGTGATAAGTGTAACTGTTGTACCCTGTGTAAATCTGGGACCTGTATCGCAGTTGTGGTGCGTGGGCGCGTGTGGTTCTCCTTTGAGACAATGCGATGGCTTCCCCTTCCCCTGAGGCAATCGCTGCCTGGAAGAGCCCTCCAAAGGAGATAAGGAAAGCGAAACCATGCCAGGGAAGGCCCACCGAAGGAGACAAAGGCCTTGAGATTTGAGAAAGTGTGCCAAAGGCGAGCCAATAGGAGGAGGAGGTGGACCCTAACGGCCCAGTGGGGAAAGAGCAGGACGAACGTCCGGCGAGAAGAGATTGGTCAAGATCCGGGCATAAAAGACGCTGCTTTTAGGACTCAGGTGTGCGTGTGGTGGAGCTAATTGAGTTCTCCGCGCACCCAGCGCTGGTTTTGCTTATTGTTTCTCAACCTAAATTGATTGAACCCAAAATAAATTTGTTTTAATTGTTATCGTTTATAACAATGGTGGACTAATTAACTGAAGCATCCTCTTCATCTTTAGGTTTTTTGATTCTCAAGCACCAAAACTGAAATGGAAACAACCATTCTCTGAGAAGGGTAAGGTTGGAATAAGGGAGAGAGAATAGGCTGCAGCAATTGGTAATGTCAGGCTAAAGTAGTCATCAGATACAGGCGACTAAACAGAGAAGTCAAAATATTATGGAAATGTATATTGAAGTAACAACAAGGAGAAAATAAAGGAAAAAGAATGAAAGTGAGAGCAGTAAGTACAAAAACACGATGCAAGACAAAAAAAGCCCAATACAGTCAGATTAAGCAAAGGAAGACGGTGACAAATCTACCAGAAAAGAAGGCAAGCAAGCTCTGGGTTATTCTCATTTAATGCATGAATGTAGAGAAAGCTTCAAACACTGGCTACGTCTTCCCTGTGATTGTGAACTGCTCATTTTCCACCTGAGAGAATCTAGAGAAGAGAAATAGCTGGATATTACAGTATAATTGCCTTTAATTAAAAAAAAAAGATATCTCATAAGACAATATTCTGTGATCAGCTACACATCAAATATCAATCCCTCCTTTTTCCATCACAGGTTTTGCAAATACATGACTATCTCATGCAACTAAATTTCTGGTTGAGACTAAGGGGACTTTTGGAGATGGAAAACATTCAGTGGAATCACTGACTATAATTCTTTTGTGTAATTTCTTAACATTATATGCCAGGTCTATCAAGTTTTCACTCTTTGGTATGTGGGGAAACCTGAAGTATTGCACTTTTTACAAGAAAACAATGCAGGGAATTCTTGTTCAAGAATGCTTTTGCAAGATAGTTTATTCGTGGGAAAAAAGAATTCCCTTAATTGTGTTCCAATTTATTCTCTTGGGCTGTACTTTTTAAAGAAATACAAAATGTACTTCAAAGGGGAACATTGTAGTATATGTCTGATTCCACAGGCACAGTGGTCACCTCATCACTGTATTGGGCTAGTGACATCAAATAACCCAATGCTAATAAAAAGGAAATGTGCAAAATGATTAATAAATGTGTTAACATCAGAGAAAAGAGGGCCAACAAAAAAATAATTTCCTTTCAAACTTCTTGTATACCTGAATACACCGCAGATCTCTCAAAGCTGAAGACTTTGCCTCAAAAGCAGACAGTATAATTTTATACAGAGGAAGGTAAACAGATTTTTCCCAGACACACTGGCCCATTTCCTATTTATTCTGCGAGATTTAAATCAAGTATAACTTTGATTGTTACAAAGGAAAAGCCTCCCAAACCCAGCCCTTAGGAGAAGTGAGACTTTGGTTTCGAAAAACTAAAATACATCTGATTCAAGAAGGTTTTAAGTTACTGTTTTCTCACTAGAGTGCCAGAGATCTCTGTTTTACAGAGGGTTTCCACACTTGAGGAAGAAGCCGTTCCATCACAATAATCCATAACCTTACTGAGGAATTGTGGTCAGCTTTCATACTTCCCCCTATTATTGTTTTTTCAGATCTCTGTACCTTGAAGTTAATTGGTTGTCCTCATCCTGAAGCAGGCTAAACTTTCAGGAACCTGAAAAGTAGTAGCAGTCTGCAATTCAGCATTTTTAAATCTATTCAACCACAGCCCTGTTGCAACTGTAGAAGCTATACAAGTATACTAACAAGGAGCTTGAGTCACGTTCAGCTGCAATACTTGGTCACACCCGACGTCTGGTAGATCGAGTATGGCAACGGACACGCCGGATGAGCAGTCTGTCCTTCGGCACCCCGCACTGCCCAAGGCAGCCCGGCCCGAGGCCTGGGCCCAGCACTGGCTGAGCCTCAGGGGTGCAGCCCCCGGCACCCCGAGGCCTAGGCCCGCCTGCAGCGGTGCAGCCCCCGGCACCCCGAGGCCTGGGCCCGCCTGCAGCGGTGCAGCCCCCGGCACCCCGAGGCCTGGGCCCGCCTGCAGCGGTGCAGCCCCCGGCACCCCGAGGCCTGGGCCCGCCTGCAGCGGTGCAGCCCCCGGCGCCCCGAGGCCTGGGCCCGCCTCTCCTGCCACTCCTGGCGCCGCCGGGGCAGCGCGGCGCCCCCCGAGCGGCCGTGCTGGGGGGGGACCTGCGCTGCTGGTGCGGGTCGAGGCCCCGCTGCGCTCGATCGTTTCGTGATTATAAACATCATACGCGTGTTTATGCACCAGATGAACGGTCCCCGTCTCAAAATATTCACAAGCCAAGCAGTTTGCGAACGAGCCGCAGGTGCCCCGTACAGCGGGGACAGGGGCAGCCGGGCAGCGCTCCCCGCCGCCGGACGCCCGCAGGCTGTTCGCGAGGCGCCGGCCGAGCCCTGGGCCGCCGCGCTGCCCTCCTTGGCCGCAGCCGTGCGCCGTGCTCCCCGCGGGGGCCCGGCCGCCCAGCGCCAACGGGAACTCCTGCCGGGCCCCGGGCAGGCTGCGGGCCCGGCGGAGCACACCCGCGGCCGACGGACTCCTCGCCTCCGGCCGGCAGGGGGGCGGCGGTGTGAGGCGGGGCCGGGCGGCCGCCCCGCCTCCCTCCTCGGGGATGCCGGGATGTTTACGGGCCCGGCCGGAGCAGCAGGGGTCGGCGAGCAGGTCGGGGCTGCGGCGGGTGCCTGAGCTGCCCGCTAGGAGCCTCGCTAGGCGCCCGCGGTCAGCTCCGGCCTGGCCCCGGGCCTTGCGGTGCCGGAGGAGCCGGGGGAGAGAGGAGGTTGGTTTCGGGCCCCCACGCCAGGAGAAGGCGGCGCCAGGCTTCCCGGTGAGCGGGGGGGCGGCCGGGCCGCCGAGCGGGCGGCGTGAGGCCGGCGCCGTGGCGGGGTCCCAGCGGTCGCGCCCGCTCTCCCGGAGGCGCTCCCTCTCGCTGCTCCGCGCGGGCGGCTGCCGGGGTCCCGCCTGCCGAGGTCCCGCCTGCCGCCTCCTCCCATTGGTTGCGATGGCTCTCGCTCGCGGTGCGATTGGGCGCGGCGGCTGCCGCTCCGCCCGCGCAGGGATAAGGAGCGGCGCGGGTCTGGGAGCGAGAAAGTTTCTGCGCGGTGCTGAGCGGGGCGGCATGGCCGCGGCTGGCCCTGGCGCTGCCTGCGCCCCGCATCGGGTGTCCCCGCCTGCCCGCGGCCCGTCTCTGCGGCGAGCGGCTCCTTGGCAGCTGCTGTGGCGTTTCGGCCGGCAGTCGCTGGCCCCGCCGCGGAGCGCGGCTGTCTCCGCTAAGCGGCGAGCGGGCGGCCGGGGACGCTGCCCGACGGAGGCCCGGCCCGGCCCCCTCAGCGCGCCTCAGGCAGCCCGCGGCCCGGCCGTCGTGCGCCCGCTGGGGTCCCCGCGCCTGTGCCGCTGCCGGGGCGCTTCGCGTTCATACCGCAAGCGTAGCGGCTTCCCAGGTTGTTTCCTGTCGTTGCTGGCCGGCTTCCCGCAGGCCGCTGCGCCCTCCTCTCACCTAGGAGGCTGCTGGCGGGCGGATGCTCCCCGCGGCAGCCCAGTCCGGAGGGTTTCACTCAGCACTGAGTAAAAATACCGCCGTCAACGGGAGCCGCGGCGCTGTGGCGTGGGCAGAGCCCCGGCCCAGGCTGGGGGTGGCTGCTTCTGCCCCGCTGCCGCCCGCCCGGGGAGCCGCCCGGCCCCGCAGCAGCAGCGCCCGGGCGGGCAGGGGGCGGTGGGGGGCGCCCGGCCCTCAGGACCGCTCTTGCAGGTGCAGCCTTTCGTTGTCGCTGCCCTTGGCAGCCCCTGCGGCGGCGGGGTCAGCCGTGCTGTCTGGTGAGGCTCCCAGACGGGGCAGCGCTAGCAGCTGGACGGGCCGTGAGGAGCTGAGGCCTACCGCGAGAGGCGCCGGCAGAGAGACCGCTGGGGTCCCCGCTTCTGATCCGCTGGCAGTGAGCCACCTCCATCTGTTGGGGTCCCCCCACTCTGCTAACCTTACGTGGCACCCCATCTTGCTTGTATTAGTACTGGCATTGAATTCCGTCTTGTGTCCATGCACACAAAGTACACCTGTTTGCCTTCAGGATTCAGAAGTTCAGAATATTGCTCTTTGGGAGGAATGTGCTTTGTTTTGCTTTGCCTTTCATGAGGAGCGTCCCTTCTTGAAGGGCAAAACTACTTAGGATGTTAAACCTACTTCTGATAAAAGGCAATGAGGTGTGAGATTTGTGTATTAAATCACACCAATATTTGATTCTTGATATTGGAGACAAACTATTAATTTTTTTCATGTCTTCCACCAACTGAATGGTAAATTTTTCTTTTGTCACCTCTGAGATGATAGCACCGTTTTCTCAGGTTGCAATGGCAGCATTGCTTCTCAGGGAAGGTTGCACATACATAGTAACTTTGCTGAATGTACTGGATATATTTCCTGTATAAAGCTGATTTACAAGCTTGAGATGCAGAAATTACTGTGAATGATATGTCGATCCAAGGTAGACACGCTTGGGATGATGAGATGTCAAGTGGGTATTTGCAGCTCTGCTAAATTAGGGAGAATGAAGTTTAAAAATGTTTTACTTTCAAGGCTATCTAGGAGACAATTCAGCGTTGCACTGCTATAGAATTGTCAGTATCTGAAATTTTGGACTCGGGCTGTCTTGAGAGAAATAAAATGCAGTACAAAAAGTCATTAGTTCCTGGGCTATGAAGAGCTTAGGCAAAGGAGGGAGAACTGTTTTGTGTTGTGGGAAAAGTGAAACTTAGAAGCAATGTCTGAACAGCTCTAAAATAAGAACTTCAAGGCCTCCGGGTGTCTTGGTGTTTGTTTTTCTTCCTTTTTGATACTAGAAGAAAGAATTCAGTAAGAACAATTGTTCTTTAATTTCAAAACATGAAGATATATTTATAAATAACTGATGTTTCAGTAGATGACTTCTCAAAGCACACTTAGAGGTTTTCACTGTAGGGATAGCGATACTGCCTTTATCATAGAGATCTTGTATTCAGCATCCCAATTAGTCATTGGAGTAATAAAATAATTTGAGAATAAATCAAGTCAATCAAAACAAGATTTTTAGTTGGCTAGAATTCCTTATCACAGTGTCTTCCAGGGTCTACAAGAATTGGACAAGTAGAATCTCATCCCTGCCATAGAAACTTTTTTCCAAAGGAGGAAACAAAAATCTAACATTTTAGAGTTTGTCTGAAGGCCTGTGAGCATATGAGGAACTCAAATGAAAAACAGAGTACAAGAAGGCCATTGCTCATTTTATGGTGACTGGTGGTATCTTCTGAATTGCAAGACAGAACGCTATAGCCCACCTATACATTTCTTTTTTTGTGCAACAAAGTTGAGCTCAGTTGCACAAAACATGGTCAGTCCAGTATATTTGTCCACAGAGGCAATTTGGTGAGGCAGTTTGTTCATGCGTGCAAAAAACTCCCATGTTTAATAAACTTAGTACAATATCCTGCATTTACAACTGAACGTAGGGCTAGTATATCGCCATTGATGCCTTGTTGGCTTCTCAAGTTTGACATTGTTCCAAACATCTGTGCTGAATGGTTGATTTCACCTTGGAAAGTCTCCTGGGAAAAGTCAAGCTGCAATAACTTCTTCTCTACCTCCAAGGGAATTTTTTTGATTATTTGGGGCTTATCCAGAAATCCCTCCTGATTTCTGAGGAGTGGCGCTTAGAAATGATGCGGAGGCAGGGGGATTATTTTGTGCAGGCTAATCCTATAGATAGTCATAGGAGTTAACTGACTAATTTCCAGAGAATTTGTTCAGTTTAGCTGCGTTCCATGTGCTTTGCAACAAAGATGAAAAAAACTGACTGGAATACCAAAGTGGTGATAAGGACAGCCTTTCGAGTGCTGGTTTGCTGTATTTATCACCCTTTGATCCCCTGGGCACATGGGAAGGAACTCGGCACTAGAGTGAAGTACAACAGCACTACCTGTTTCCTTTTTATTAAGTATTAAAAGGATTTTTCCTGGCTGGTTAGTTAAAAAAGCTGAAGAGAAACAATGCTATTAAAATGAGTTGCTTCTCTGGTGAAGATGATCCTGTGCGTTTCTCTGGCATGTGAAACATAACTGTGATTCAGTTGTGATTTCTGTAGCTAGAAAATATGTGATATATTTCAAGCGCCATTATTCCCTGCTGGGCAAAGAGAACACACGCTTATGTAAGGGAATTTGTTATAAAATTTTAAAAAAGGCATTAAAAAAAGAGGAATTTGTAAGAAAATACTATGAAGTATCATGTTAAAACCCTGTTGCACATAGTTAATCTTCTGATATTAGTGACTCGTAACAGTTGATTATAGGTGACAAAGTAAACTTACTCTTTGCACCATCTGGCTTTTGGGAGTGTGCATTCAGGACTCTTTGCTTTAATCTGCTTGGAATGGTTTATAACAAATTTATTGCTGTCTAATAGCTAGATCTGTGTTGGACTAGATTAATTACAGTGTCATAAAAGTACATGTAAAGCTTGTATCCTTGCTGAAACCTTTGGGAGAGGTTTGAGTTAGGTGCTGCAAAGTGCTGATGAACCAGTCGTCTTCAGTTCATTTTAATTTCCTGTTGCCAGTGTGTAAGGTTTACAAAATTATTGATTCCTTGAAAGATGGAAGGCAAAAATACCCCAGGTGAACTTGAAGTTCTTTATAAAAGAAGTAAAAACTGGTGGTGGGAAAATGCATAGGATTCTGTCCTGTAGAGGCCCTTCTTCTATACTCTTCGCCTTCATCTGAGAGCAGATCCAAAGAAGGAGGTGTCTTTGCAGCAGTGAACTTCAGTACTTCCCCTGACTGACATTCAGAACTGTGTGTTAGGTACGTGGGCTGCTTGTGAACTCCTGCTTATCTCCATGAACTTCACAAAAGGAGCAGGGAGCAGCCTGCAAACAGAGCACTTAATGTACAGCTAGTTATTGAGGGTACTCCAAAAATGGGAATGGATCTGGTATGTTTTAGCTAGTGGTGTTTTAACGTAAAACACAGAAACAGCTGTGAACTTGAGTGTTGGCCTGCTTCTGAAGTGAGTGTGCTGGCTGCTTGCTGCTTTGCTTCAGGACCCGGGGATCCTGGATACTAGTGTCACACGTGGTTTCAGGATTCAAAGGTAATGCCAGTCAGAGGTCAGAGAAAGCCTGTTAAATATGACTGGCGTTTCTTTCTGATTCTGTATAGCACTTCATTCATTTTATCATCTTTGAGGTAGTGCTGATTTGAAGCTGTATACTACAGTAAAATTTCTTTTCAGCTAGCAAATGTGCATCTGACACCTGCAGTATACAGTATATCGCAAGGTATTGTCTTGCACTGGTTTCTAAGACATTTAGACGTTCCTTTAAGGATTGTGTGAAATTTATTGTTAAATGTATTCTGCTTCACCTGTAGCGATGTGGATGATACCAGTCATGGTTGTGGCACAGGCAGACTTTCAAACTGGGTGTTTTTTCCCCTGTGCCTAGCAATAATGGGTTTATCTGACGATGCTTCTGGCCTTTTAACTTGCCCTGCATCTTTTTTTAACTCTTGTGTGAAGCTCAGCCGTTACACTTTTAGTGAATCTCTTCAGCATTTATTTGTGAATAATTTATTTTTACAGATGCATTTAAAACCATCCCTTTGTCAGGGAAAGGTCTCTTCCCTCTCTGCATACTGGGGTTGCAAGGTTTTGGGGTTGTAAAGGTTTCCAAATCATGTTTTAACTTCCTTTCTCTGAAAATCTTTGCATTATTTTTGCAATTTGACTTGTTACCCTGGCTTACTCTCCTTCCATTTACTTTGTTTCCCTTTTCTACTTTCCCCTCCAGCATTTTGTTGACAAAACTGTTGGCTTGGTGTTGAATGCATTGCCTTCTCTCTATGCTGGCTCTAGCTTTCCTGTCATAGCTCCTTCAGGTACTTGTTAGAATGCCTACCTAAGGATGAAGTAACATGAAATGTGGTGAGCTAATGTACTGGCGTGCTGTTGCCAGAAGGGAGATGTTCTGTTTCTTCTACAGTCTCCTTTCTGCATCTCCCATCTTTGAACTTCCCCTACTTACTTTTTATTTGGCACTCAGCAGACTCCTGTATGCATTGATTTAGCTCACAGCTTGCAGAACGTAAACCCAGCTGTATTAGGGAATTAAATCAGCTCAGCAAAAGGTCCAAAGAGTTCAAGAAGGCTATGCAGGATCACGTGGCAGAGAAAGGGAGACACCAAAGGTGTCAATGAGCTATTAGGTTGGCTTGTATAATTTCATGTTAGAGATGTAATTTGATAATAGGTTTAACTGACCTAAGTTAGCACTGCTGAACCCCCAGCTGTGTCTTCTCCTCTGTCTTTTGCCATCGCAGTTCTGTTCTTGTCTCTGCAATGGAACAATTCAGGGAACTGAACTGGAAAAAGTGACGTTTTTGCCCAGGTTAGTTTTCAGCTAGTTTCAGTTACCTTACAAGGAGTCTGGGTAACCACAGGAACCCCACTGGAAGGAAGAGGGTCTGGAAGGGATGGCTGAAGGCAGCGGAAGCAGCAGCATCATGTCATCAGTTCACACTTAGAACTGCATCCTTACAGAGGCAGTAGCACAACGGAGTGTGTTGTGGGCTGCGAATTTGCTTTCATGATAGTATGGTGGTTAGATATGATGCTTCATTCCCTGCAGAACTTTTCACTGTGATGTGATTATGATTCACCTGTGTTCTTTATAACTGCCTATTCAGTATGAAGAAATGGGTTATCTATTTTCTTTCCAGGTGAATAGAGTTAAATGAAAATTTAACTTTGCAGAAGCCTGCAACCTGAGCAGTTTCAGTTCCTGTTTCTTCTTCAATTGGTATGAGATAACAAACAGATGGTTCAAAAAAGACAAGTCAGTGCATGTACAACCCTTTGGGAGCACCTCGCAAGATAAGCAATCTACGTGAGTGACATAATTGAAACGGAGAGGGAGCAGTAAACAAAATATAACTTAAATTGTGTGAATGAATGGAGAGGAAGGGAAATGGACTTGTGAAGCAGGAGAGCTTGGACTTTTATCTCCTAGCAGACAGCACTGACAGAGAGTGAACTTAGTAGTTGGGGAATGATAGTGGCATCTATATTTTCAGGATTGAAATGAAAATATGCCTGGTAAATCAGGATGAATGAATGAGAAAATTGCATATGAACTCTTAGTGTATTCCTATACTTTTTTGCAAGTAGACTTCATTTGTGTATGGATAGTTCTGCTTTTGCTAAAACCAACTCTTAATCCAGCTTAACTAACTGAATGTTTTTTGGCTTCTTTCACTGCATTGCCTGTGAGTAGGGGATTTGGACATGTTTGTTGAAAAATTCAGTATTAGTTATTCTATATAGATAGATGATAGCTACTTGTAGATTAGCATGTGCTGAGAATGTGTATTGTTTGTCCACATTCAAGGCTGTTCCTACAGAGGAGAGGAATGCCCTGCCATCCCACGGGAAGTATTGATCTGGTAGTGTATTAAAAATTAAAGGCTTTTAGAAACTGTTTCTAAAATTAAGGCTAATCCTACTTACTTCTGTATATGCATCTATATTGAGTTACTTTCAGTGCTTTAAAAGTAGCAAATACAACTTTTCTCTGATGTCGATGCTTTGGTAGAGAATTTTACAAATGACTATGTATTTTTCACATTTTAGAAGACTCTTTTGTTGTTTGTTTTTACAATGTGAAGCAAATATTTCATTTTTACCACTGTCAGCTGATAGTAAATGTTCTGTTTACACCCACAGAATGCATAATTATAAATATACTGACACATGTGTATGTATATGTGTACATATTTATATATTATGCATATATATTATGTGTATATGTGTGTATACTAATTGGGATAAATGACATATTTTACTGTGCTAATGATTAACTTCATCTTCCAGTCTTGAGTTTGCTTTATCCGTTGCCAATTAAGGTCTTGATTGCCTTGGCAGAGTTCAAGTGAGTGCATTTTGCTATAATAATACGTATATCTGACTTAGCTATGCATGGAGTGAGAAAAATAAACTAGTGTGGTAATTATTTGGCATATATCAAATATTTGTTAACTGACTGAGTAGCTTAAATAATCAGCAACATTGCAGCACATCTATATTTTATATATATTGCAATATAAATTAAATAACTCACTGTAGTATTTTATTGGCAACAGTACATTGTGGATTGTATGTTTCTTGTAATTTGTGATTAACAGCAGACTGATGAAAAGCTTAATATTTTTGAGAAACACACAGTGTGGGCTGGGCAGGAGCATGACCAGTTGCAGATCATGATGATTAATAGAAAGCCATTGATTAGCTATTATTTTTAAAGTGTTTCAGCATTATTTCATCATTTCTAATGCTGCCTTTTAGCAGAGTGTATAACTTTCTGAATGGATAACGTAGTAATGTGGGTGTATTTAACCAGATTTCATTTTAATTGTCTGTGTTGGGAATAATTTACTGAAAAGACTGTGTATGTCCTATGCTGTCATTCTTATTATTTGGAAATCTGGTTTTGTTTTTTTTTTTCAGTTTCAGTCTCTTGCCACTCAAGTTAAATGTACCCATATTAAATACTGAGTTTGGAATGCCAGTGGGATAAAAGTGGATGAATAACTTCTTGAAATGTATTTTCACACTTAAACTACAACCCAGTTGAGTTTCATCTTTCCAGTTGCCTTCTGGTGGGGTGTGGAGGGAACCTCAACAAACCCAATTTGAAGTAATAGAGCAGAGTTTTAGGTTAAATTCTGGGGGTGCTGGTTTTCTTAGACTTTTTTGGAGATATTCAGCTACAGGAACTGTATAAAGACTTTGGATATGTCAGTGTTCTCAGAGCTGCTTTTTGGGTACTGTGTGCAGGCTGTTTTCTAAGTATTTCCCAGTCTTTAAGAACGCACTAAAAATAGTATCTGTGAAACTGAAGTGACTTTAACTTTGCAAGTGAAATGTTTCTATTATGACATCAAAATGTATGTGTTTCTCATGTTCAAGGTTTATGCAGAGCACCAGGACAAATATTACATTTTAATGTTAAAGAATTACCACAGATTTAGATTCCAAGTTGGTTTGCTTTACAGGCTGTGACTTCTGACTTCTTTCTTTGGAACACTCGTAGCTGTGCTGTCATTTAATGTAACATGAATGATAAAATTGGGATGCTTGCTTTACAGCTGCTGACATTCTCTTGCTTCATCCCCGGATCTTGCGTGTGTACATCCTGAGCCCTTGCTTTTAAAATTACTTTGAAAATTTCTAAACTGCAGCCTCCACCCTGGATGACAGCATTAAGTGGATGCTGGAAAGAGCTGATCAGTGCTGGTGACCTGGCAAAAGTGTGGCCAGGTTTGACTGGCAAGCCGGAGCCCTCCAAGAAGCCAACCTTTTGCCTGAGAGGCAAAGGATGGCTGTTGGGGCAGTATGTTTTATAAACCAGTGGGATGGCTGGTTCTTAACCTGCTCGCATCGAGCTTAAGGGCCAAGCTGTTATTGCTGGGGCTAAAATTTGTCTCCTCCCAAAAGGTGTGTGGCTGTAATCTAGGAGCTGAGAGTTGTCATTATGTCAGCGTGGCTCTCCAGGTGACAGAGAAGAGGGCTGGAATCAGACCAGTATGCTTGGGCTCTCTGGCATGAACTCCTGGGATTAACACTGGTGTGGTGGGTAGAGTAATTGTGTTCTGGATATTCAGTAAGACGTTTAGAAACCCTTGTTTCCAGAGCACATGAGGTTTTTTAGTTTCAACCTGGGTGACCATTTGAGTGTACTACCTAGGTTTAAATTGTGCTTTTGGGTACCTGAGAGTCAACATGTGATATAAGCAAATGGGAATATTCCTTTAGCTTGTGTACTTATATGGCAGCGAGTATTTTTTTTTTTTTTACATATATATATATATTTCTCAGCTTAGGATGATCCTTTTCTTTGAATTTAGTTTGTAAAGACAATTGAAAAGTTTAGGGATGTAAAATTTGTCATTTTAAATCCATGTTAGATACTGAAGAGCCTAGCTTGACACCAAAAATTAGGGAGTGTGTAGGGTAAGTGGGTAGTTGTTTTTGGAGGGCCTCAGCTCTAATCTGACGAAAATAATGGTTATAGTAAAACCTAAAAATGTCTGACTTAATTGATGGTGTAATCCAGAAGAAATGTAGTACATTGTTGTTTGTGAACAGCAACTGAAGTGACTGTGTACCTGATCAGCACATTGTGAAGAGTGTAATTTCATGTTCCTCTTGTAAACAATTATGTGTAGTAGTTACATTTATATTCTGCAGGAAAGAAAAGACAGATTTTCAGATTCTTGGCAGAACTGTAACACTCTGAATATTCTTTTAAGTATATACTTTTTAAAGTGTAGCTGTTTCTTCTTTGACCTTGATTATTGTATGTCCCCACTTAGGATACAAACCAAAAGTATATAGTATGTAGCTAATGGAAGCCATGTATCATTGAGACTATTAATGCTGTTTTCTGCAGGAGAGCATTGCAAGTTCTTTGTTGTTGTAGAACTGCTGTCTGTTAAAGCAATAATACTATTGCCTGAACACCATGAAATGTATTTCAGTATGAATGGTTTATGGACTTTGAGCTATGAAACTAGTGTTTAAAAAGCATGTTTCATGTGATTAGACAAGCATTCAAGCTTTTTTTCTCCTGAAATAATGTGATCACGTTTATGAAGACTTAGTTGCAAGACTTAAGTCACAAGGATTTCAAGTTTTTCCCCACGTATCTTGCTTTTCTTTTAAAAACGTCATTTTAAAATATATTCCAGTGCAATGTCAGTGATGAATTCTGGTTCCTGTTCAGGAGTATGCCCTCTGCTCTGATTTCACTGACAGACATGGGTAATCCTACCTCCTCTAGCAGGCTAGTGGAAACCACCTGGAAAGCTGAGTGCTGACTGTGGGATGTGAGCTTCTGTTGGGGTGTGGGAGCACACCCTTGCATTTTGGACTGTTTTGTGGCTTGCACGATATTTAGTTGCATGGGCAGATATCCAAGAGCTTTGACAGGTGGCCAGTAAGGAGGTGAATAAGGACAGCAAGGCCTGTGTACAAAGGAAGGAAAAGGTGTTATTCCCAGTTCCTAGGCAGTTGCATCCTGCATCCTTTGTTAGGTGCCACCTACTTTTCAATCAACTGAAAAAGACAAAGATTTAAAATATTAGTAGTTAACCAAAAGTTTTCTCATACCTGCAAAGTGTTAGCAACCCTAGAGTATAAGATTTAGGTATCTGTTTATGTTCATGGGATCACTATTGTGTACAGGTTGGTCTGAATCTAAATGATTTTTATCTTCAAAATGATGAAAGTCATCTTTGCAAGACAAATGATTCAGAGCGCCTTTCATTGTTCCTATATTTGCAAGTGGTGTGGTGAAGGAAAGGAGTCCTTTCCTCCTACATGATCAGTGTGAGAGCATTAAAATACGTTAGTTGTGTTTGATGCTTTAGATGCTTTGGGTGGTGGTGATATAGTTGACTTGCCTCTCACTTTATCTGTTGTCTGTTTTCCATGAACCAGTGTATATCGTGGTGATGGATTTGCAGAAGAAGGCTGTAGTATTACATGTTTAAAGAAGTGATAGACGTGTCACATTTAGATGTGTTTGGTATTTGCTTTTCAATTTTAAACAAGTGATGACTCTTTCGCAGTATTTTTAGTGTCTTTTCAACATAAATTAGAAGTTGAAAACCATCTTTGGAAGAACAGTAATTATTGCCTTAAATTAAATTTAAATGCGATATCTATTATACCGCTGTTTTGACCTCTGGAGTTTATTATCAAGGTGAAAGGCATGCCTCGCTATGAAAACAGTCTTCAAGCAGCAGAATTTAATTCTTACTTATGTTGACAAACAGTACAAAAGATTCATTTTGCATTCTTGGCACTTTTTTGTATCCTAGGCATTTTGTATGATCAAAATGCCAAATTACTCTAAAATGTGAATCTATCATGCAGTCTTCAAAGACAAAAACAAGTTAAAAAAATGAAAGAACTTCCGTATATGGACAGAAGATGCCTATCTTTGCCTTTCCTCTGTGAAAACAACAAATCCACAAGTTAATAAATCTTCCATGCTTCCTATGGTAGAACATTTATTACCTCTTTAGTTTGCTTGCTTTTATTGTAAAAACAAGCCACAGAGGGCAGAGCCAGTGGCAGTGGTAATGATATGACTTCTTTCTAGTCTTTCCCCAAATTAAAAAAGACACACACAAATACCCAAACACTTCCAGTCAGTGCCTCTGACCATTCAGACGAGATGAGCGGATTGTATAGTTCCTGAATCAATATACGTTATCTAAACTTTTCAGCTTAGATTAATGAAATCTTGGATAAATATCTGCAATAGAGGATAAAGAGTTTATATTTAGTTTTCTCCCTAGGGCTTTTGAAACAAGTGTTTATGGCCCATAGGGTTCATCTATTGGTGCATTACATGGCCAACAGTTTTCAATATGTAAACATATTAGTAAAACACACTGCAGAACTTTCAGTAGAAATTTTGATGCTATCAAAAAGATTAAAATTCTTATAATGTCTCTTCAAAATAGAACTTCAGAAAAGAATTCTTAACAGTGATAGAAAGATCTCTACAGCACGAAATTAGCAGAACATTCCTTAAGATTGCCACATGTTCCTCCCCCAGAATCTATTGCAACAGCATAAACCCCAGTGAATCTAACTGGAGAATTTAGGTGCATCTTGTGTCAGCAGTTTAATTTTCAGTGCTGTTGTGTTATGATTTCTTGCCTTGGTGGGGAGGTTGTATGGGAGATGTTACAGAACTTGCAAGAAGTGTCAATACTGGTATCCTAGGGCTGGCTAAAAGATTACCTAGCCCAGGGGTGTGCAGAACGTACCCTCCCTGTTTCCCCCTTTCTCACCGCGCTCATTCTGACAGTCTTCTAAATGTTTGCAGTTCCTACCTCCTCTTCTCTGCCTCTCACCTCAGTTTGATAATTGATGTTTTTTTCTCTTGACCTGCCTGAAATTACTTTTTTTGGATCTCTTTTATCTATGGATTAATTACAGCTAATACTCAACAGAAAGTCCCAAACTGTACGCTTCATACAGGAGTACTAAGGATAGGAAGGCAAAGCCGCGGGGACCCTTGGTCGCTCTGGAGCATGGCTGTGGTTGGGGTGGTACTGGGATGGTGTAGGTGGCGGCTGTGAGGGGAGAGCGGAGGCAGATAGCTCATGATTCGTGTATCCAGTGCACTGCTTAGAACACTAGGGCAGTGTATGGAGCAACTTTGCAAGGCTGCAAACCGTGACGGTGATTACTTGATAATGTTGTCACAACGATGCTGTAAGAATGACAATGGTACTATGAGCACAAGCTATTTGTTAGTTTCTTAAATATTTTGCAGTGGGCTTTGGAAAATGTTTCGAAGGTTTGCTGCTTTCTGTTGGGAGTTAATTCTAACCTTTTAAATGTTCTCTAAAGAAATGACTGGGAAGATTTATTCTGTGTGTGTTTCAACAGAGATAGATTGCATGCTTTCGTGCTGCATTTAAATGCTATTTGAGAAATTTTTACGTACTCATTCTGAAGAAAGGTTTGTGAAACATAAATAGCTCTGTGTGCAGAAGGGCATGTTTGCAGTATTTGAAGTATATAGATTTATCAGAATAAGTTTAACCATAGGAAATTTCCTAATGTTAAAGAGTAAGAGGTATCAGAAAAGTTTTTTATGTCAAACCATCTCTAGAACTTTTAGGATTTGGAGCAGGAAATAAGAAAATAAATAATAAATTGAAAACTAAAAACAGTTTTCCAGTCAGATGCATGACTTGTTCCTCTGAAGGCCTTGGCAGGTTTGAACAGCTAATAGGCAGAGACAGTTCGTGTTTGTTTGACACAAAAGTTGTTCAGAGCTTGCCTTTTATTTTTATAAAATTTATTCCATTGTCATTTGAAGCTGCTGGTGAAATTTCTGTTGTCTTCATCTGAACAGAGATGGCCCTCATAGGCACCAATAAAACTTGGTGCTGCACCTGCTCCCCATCAACAAAATGTCACGTAGCCTAAGAAACGGTTCGCTTAGCTGAGAAAAATGCCTTGTGAGCATTTGCATTTTTGTCTCTCCTGTTCTTCCTAGTAATGATTCGGCACATTTTGCAGCCCTTACTATTGGTCAAAGCCGTGTGTCTCTGTGTCTCTGCCTTGGGAACTTGGCAGGCATCTTTCCTCCCATCTTACTGATGGGATCAGAGAGGCTCACAGTTGGGAGTAGAGGCTCCGTTCCCAATATGGTATCTCAGAGCCCTCTTAGCTAGCTCATCGGAATTTAATGAGTTTGTGTGTAGCTTTTTTTCTGTTTAGATGGAACTACTCTTGCGTACTCCCTAAAATCTACAGATAAATTAATGTAACATAAACAGTACGCATGCAGCAGTTAACCCTTCTGCTGATCTGCTATTTCGCATGCTGGCCAGAGATCTGTGGTCAGCAGGCATCTGTGTAGTTAAACAAGCGATTGGTGTTCTGAAGAATAATGGGGTGATGCAGCTTTTATCAGATAGAGCTATTTATCTGGCTCAAATAGTTTAATGCACACCTTCTAATAATAAACCACTACAAATATGTGAACTTATTTCATTTTATAGAACAGCTAAACATGAGAAAACTTTATTCTCAAAACAGCGCAAGGCTGAAATTGGTTAAGTTTTAGTTATAATTGTTGAATGTTCGTAAACTCGTGTGCCAATGAGAGAATTAATTTATCAGCTGTGGTGATGTTCGTGGATCATAAATGCACGTTGAATTACAGCATATTTCTCTTTTCAGGACATAAGGGACGCTTTTACGTGACAGAATGGATGAACAGTCACAAGGCATGCAGGGGCCTACTGCTCCACCATTTCAGCCACAGGTACTTTTTTTTTTTTTTTTTTTTTTTTTTTTGGAAAACAGTTACTCAAGAGTGGATGCTATCACTTTATCACTTGTAAATAGAAGAGAAAAATTAGGAAACATTATTTCTTATGGGGACAAAGAAGCTGTAAACAGAATATATTCTGGTCATCTTGAAATTAATTGCACATCAGTCTTACATTTCATAGAAAATAATTGCTTTTCATTTTTGCCTCCTACTGCTTCACTAACTTTGAGGTTTTGGAGATGGAGTGGGAGTGGGAAGCAAAGATGAAGACAGTTGTTTTCCTGAGAAATGGTGAGCTGTTAAACGTTACATGTTTTGAAATTGTATCAGAAGTACCATATTTATTTCAGACGGTTACTTTCAGCTTACTCTTCTTATACCCCTGACAGTGATACTGTATGAATTAGTGCCTTTACCTGTTGAAACCAGGCAAGAGAAATTCCCTGTAGCTGTAGTTCCGTTAGAAAGAAGATGCATAAGAAATTGAGTCTTTGCATATGTGTTGATGGTGTGAAACAAAGAATAAAGATTATCTGATAAGGGATAATACTGGGATATTGCTTTTTGACATTTTTAGGACTTTGAAGAGAGTGCAAGAAGCATGTAGAGGACTACCTTAAATGTATGTAGTGGTGACTGTTCCAAAGTAAAATCTGGGCAGTTCTGTACAAAGCAGGAACCCAAATTTTGTAGTTGTTGATGGCATAGCTGATAAGGCAGTTTGTGCCCTTTATTTTACAAAAACTAAGGTGAATTCTAGCTTGTGAAATAGAGTAAATTTTACAATAACCAGCTTTTCTTAGCTCCAGTGTTTTTGTTACAGCATTGTGGTAACAAAAAATCTGGATTTAATAGCATTTATACCAATGAAAAACAATTAGAAATTTGAGACGAATGTTTAGCAATGCATACAGATGTTTTGAGAAAACATGTTTTGTAATTTAGGCACGAACACATGAAAACATTAAATTTTGTTATGAATATCATAAAATGTCCCCATGATTGTTAGTTTTTTTCTTTCCTGACTAAACAGAAAATAGAACACAGCTGATCAACGTTTCTGTATTTCTGGGAAACCTTCTGATGTTTTCCATTTGCTGACTACAAACAGGTTTCATATTTCCTCATCTATCTTCTGAGTATTTGAATACTTGTTTCTGATTTGCAGAGTCAAATTTTTGAGGACTGGTTTAATTTTAGGAATATTATTCTAACATACAAATTCATGCTAGTAAAATATACTTCTAGTTTTACTGTTCCAATAGGGTTCATCTTCAGGTAATGCAGTAAACTGTGGTAAACTAAGGACAGACCTAAAAGAAATACTGCTGTAATAATCAACTAGATACTTTCTGGAAAAGAAGAAAGTAATGTTTATTCTGAGCTTTGGTTAACTGTCAAAAATTTTCATAATCTGTGTCTTTTTTTTTTAAATTGGTTACTGTGTAAACTGCACTAAGCATGGTTTTTGTGATTTGATTTTTCTCGAGACGGGTTTGTGGATCTGAGGTGAACCTGCATCGGAATATTGACTGTTTTGCATTTCAAGGGGAGCAAGCATGCTCTGATATGTTGCCAGAGTAATACTAAAATAGTAATTCAGTGACGTTCTTGTCTTGTTAATCCAAATTGTTTTTCCTCTAAGCCAGATATATACTTTAATTCTTACAGATTTCTCTGCTAATAGAGCATGCTTATGGTGAAAACTAGTAACAAAAAGATGTCACTGTACTGATTGATCCTACATTTAGGAGAAGCAAAAACTGTGATTGAAAATACAGCAGGTTATAAGCAAGAGATGAGGTAATGGTTTACAAAGAATTGTGTGTCAGGTTTTGATAAACCTGTGAATCTTTTCCAGTTCTCTTGCGCATTACAGTGTATGAGTATATGCTGATATTCGTAGCAAATTAAATTGCCCCTAATCACTGAAATCGTTGGTGAGGAACATGAGAATGTTTAGCCAAACAGTATAATGGCTTAGTCCCAATCAGTTTGAAAACACCGTTTCACAAAATGACAGAATGGTTGATGTCGGAAGGAAACTCTGGAGGTCATCAGGCCTCCGGCTCAAGCAGGGTCTCCTGAAGCAGGTTTCCCAGGACCGTGTCCAGGCTGCTTTTGAGTGTCTCCAAGGAGGGAAACTCCACAACCTCCCTGGTCAACCTGTGCCAGTGCTCAGTCATGCTCACAGTGAAAAAGTGTTTCCTGTTTTCCAGATGATTAATGAAGATGTTGAGCAGGAGTGGACCCACTATTGACCCCTGGGTAACTGGTAACCCTGCTGGTTACTGGCCTCCAGCTAGACTTCATGCCATTAGCAACTCATTTTCTATTTGGAATTAAGTGCCTGAAGGCTCTGTCATAGTCCGTTACCTACAAAGTTAAAACACTGTACTTCATTATATCACAAGGACATTTTGAAAGTCTAAGTACTCCCAAACCTCTTGCATATTGTAAAAAGAATTATG